>NC_088372.1:34264394-34284077 GCF_034508935.2 Berghia stephanieae
ATTATTATTATATTATTATTATTTTATTATTATTATTATTATTATTATTATTTATTATTATTATGATGGTGATGATGTGATGATGTATGATGATGATTGATGATTGATGTTTATATGATTATTATTATTATTATTATTATTTATTATTATTATTATTATTATTTATTATTATTATATATTATTATATTATTCATTTATTATATTATTGTTGTTATTATTATTATTATTATTATTATTATTATTATTTTATTTTATATATTATTATTATTATATTATTATTATTATTATTATTATTATTATTATTTATTATTTTTCATTATTATTATTATTTTTCATAATTATTATTATTATTATTATTATTATTATTATTATTATGATATATTTGATGATTGATATTATATGATTGATGATGATGATGATGATGGTGATATGATATATTATTATATTATTATATTATATTATTATTATATTATTATTATTATTATTATTATTATTATTATTATTATTATTATATTATTATTATTATTATTATTATATTATAATTATTATTATTGTTATTATTATTATTATTATTATTATTATTATTATTATTATTATTATTATTATTATTATTATTATTATTATATTAATTATTATTATTATTATTATTTATATTATATTATTATTATTATTATTATTATTATTTATTATTATTATTATTATTATTATATTATTATTATTAATTTCTTATCCGTTCTCACTTATTTATATCAATCAAACTATAAACGTTTAAGGTTACACATAGTTTTGTGTGTTGGTATGTTTAATCCGACTCGCGGATGTTGTGAGTATTTTACCTTAACGCATTACAGCAATTCTCCGCTTCGACCTTTATCAGGCGACCGACAAAAGTAGTAATCAGCTTAAAAGATTTAAATTTGGATATATAAAGTATTATATAGGAAAAAATAATCCATGTCATAATTATTTTACCGATACTTCTATGTCAAATCTACTTTTCGTTGTGCCTTATGAAAAGGATGTGGGAGTTACTTTTGATTCACATTTGAATTTTGATGTAATATTGATAATTGTGTAAGTCGTGCAAACAGAATGATGGGAATAATAGAATAGAACCTTTATAAGTCTTGATAAAACCACATTTTTATATTTGTATAAATCGCACGTTCGACCAATTCTAGAATACGGAAATTGCATCCGGAGCCCATTATATAAAAGATAATCTATTAGTATTGAAAGTGTACAGAGGAGAGCTATCAAAAAGATTTATGCCATACAGTAATTATCTTATAAGGAAAGGTTAGAATGTCTTGACTTACCAAGTTTGAAATATAGAAGAATTCGTGAGGATTTAATTCAGGTTTATAGATTGCATGGTACATGGTCTGGATAGGATAGACTTTTCTGATTTTTTTTTCATATCCTAATACTACTTTTACTAGATGGGACAAGTTTAAGATTTTTGTCTCTAGATGCAAAACAAACATAAGACAAAACTGGTGCGGTATTCGTATTGTCCAGAAATTGAACAGAACAAAAAATGCAAAATCTATAGATTATTTCAAGGTGTTAGTAGACAGGATGGGAGATTTATATATGACGAATAATACTATTTTGCACTACTGTTGACAGGGCTTTCAGTCTTGTATGTATATATTATGCATTGTTATATTATTATGGTTATCTTCTATGCGCGCGTGTGTGTGCGTGTGTGTATTTGGGTGTGTGTGCTTTGGATGTCACGGTTAAAGATATATGTCTGTACACCACATTTGCATGAGTACATTTAAGTTGAAATATTATCTTTACCACGTGTATCATTATTGTAATCTTTAATCAATAGATTTATAGCATTACTATTAATATTAAGGGCATTCAAGGGATTTTATCATATTTTGCTCTGTACCCTATGTTATGTTATGTTATGTTGTTAATCGTTTTTAATAACCCCTGTATCATATGTTAAAGTTTTAAGGTCAATATTATTGTGAAACGCAGAGCATCAATTCGCCGTTTCGACCTTTATCCTATGTCTTCTATCCCCCTATATCTGTTTTTCAACTTGCTTTCTGTCTTTGTCTTGGAATGAGATTACTTGGTTCTGCCCTGGCCCTGGCCGGAGTTCTAGCTGGGAGGGAAACAGTCAAATGCATAGTTATTGTTTTGGGAGATGATATTGTTTTCCTTGTAGATCATCTCTCTGTTATGTATTATTATATGTGTTATTTTGAATGTTTAATGTAAGCATTTAAGTGTATTCTTCTTTGTTGGATTTTGTGCTTGTGTCCGGATGAGACTTATATGTGATCTCAAACTACGTACATTGGTGGTGTGCTCTTGGAATTTACACCTGATCCCTATTTGTTCCCAGTTTCCCCTATGTCTTACTTTCTCTTGGGTGCTTTAATTGTAATTCTAGAGCTTTTTGCCATCCCATTTTCTTCCTTTTTACTGGCGCTGATATGACCTTAATGTGTTGCAAGCGCCGTAAAACCCTTAAAAACAAAAACACAAACAAACAAAATGTCATTGTGCGGATGATATGAATGTTTTACCTAAACGTATTGCATCAATTCGCCGTTTCCACGGTTCATTGACCTTTGTCAGGCGACTGACAAAATAGTAAACAGCTTAAAAGATGTTGTTGTGAATGAATCGTTTTGACTAATCCCTGTATTTAGCCCCTTTTATCACCAGATTCATCATGTAATAGAATTCAGTAGTCTGATGTCACGCCGCCGGTAACGGCGGCCATCTTGGTTCTAAACAAAGAAAATCATTACTTTTTATTCTTCATGCTGGCTAGAACTTTTCATATGCCTTGTGATCAGAATGTGTAAAAGCCAAAACATGAAAATTTATGTTTTTTTTTTTTTCCCCTCTGGAAACGCTTTTATGCTCGCCAGAGAAATATTTCATACGGGCGTCCGTCATTTTGTTCCGATAGTTTAGAGCCAGTGTTACTAAGTTACCATGCGTCATTAGGAAGGAAGTGACGTTACGACTGTTGAAGAGTATTGCAGATTGTTAGGGTTTAAATAGAAATCACTACCATTGTGCGGTGAACAAAACATGGTTTTCGGTTTACTCTTACAAATAACGAGTTTTATACAGTACAAAGTGGGTGGGATTCCTGACCTCCCATAGTGGGCAGGGGGGGGGGGGGGGTACAGACTGTGTCTTCTATCCCCTTATATCTGTTTTCCAACATGCTTTCTGTCGTTCGTCTTGGAATGAGATTACTTGGTTTTGTCCTGATCCTTGCCGGAGTTCCTTGGCTGGGAGGGAAACAGTCGAATGTATATTATAGTTTTGGGAGATGATATTTTTTTTCTTGTAAATCAGTTCTCTGTTATGCATTGAATTATGTTTAGTTTACATATTATATTATATGATTTGTAAACATTTGAGTGTATTCTTCTTACTTGGGACCTGTGCTTGTGTCTGGATGAGACTTTTAGGTGATCTCAAACTAAATACTTTGATGGTGTGCTCTTGGAATCTACATCTGTTCCCTATTTGAACCAATTCCCCTCTGTCTTACCTTTTCTTATGTGCTTTAATTGTAATACTAGAACTTATTACTATCCCATTTTCTTCCTTTTTACTGGCGCTGATATGACCTTAATGTGTTGCAAGCGCCGTAAAACCCTTCAAAACAAACAAACAACTCTGTCACTGATGTGGCAATTTTCGTTGGATCACTTGCTTCTCGAGTCAATTTCTCTGATTGATATAAAGCTAGGAGCTTGGATTTTACTGAGAAAGTCCAATTGGGTTGCTAATAACAAAGGAACGATGCTAACTACATGGTAGAAGTTTGGTATGGCTTTGGTCTGTCACTGACGTGGCAAAAATGAAAATGCGATTTTTAACACATTTCTTTTGATATATTAACATAATTTTCAGTTTCACAATTGAATAAAGCAATGCCAACAGTTTATTGTACCTTCTGGTTCAATTTCAGGAACAACAATTGTAATGATTAACAACAAAAAGATATTAATTACAAACATTTTGCAATGAATCTATACATAGACAATAGATTCGCACTCTGTCCAAAACAAATGGCAAAAATCATCAAATTAATCATAATTAATTCCCCAAACCTCTTACAAAATTAAAACATAATATTCTCTTTCAATATAAGTACTAAAAGATTGGCTTTAAGAAATAAAAGCGATTTGTTTTGGACAGAGATCTTTGTTCGATTTATTTGAGAGAACTACTCACCTTTCGGATGGTATAAAATCAATAACAAAGAGATGAGTGGCGTCAACTTTATTTCTTCTACACCTTTTTGTTTCATTTCAGTAAAAGTATGAAAAGAAACCCACGATAAGGAAAGAAATGGCTTCCACTAATAGACGGAGAATGTTTATAAGATTCTTTCCTATTCTTTTTCTTGTCGATGTCGTGTTAAATTTAGTAGGATACATTGGGGTGGATCACCCACTGGGTCCAAAGGAAATCCGCACCGTTGAAAAGATTGTCTACAAGGTCAAGGACACAACAGATCGTAACAACTTATACGCAAAGGGGGGTTATTGGAAAGAAATCGAACCTTTTACTCACTTGGATTCTTCGGGGTTTGACAAATTTGTAATTTTTGACAGTGAAGATTATTCTGGAAGTTTGGAGTTTTTAAACAAAATCCCTAAAGGTTGGTCTACATTTGTCGTCAATAATCCCGACGACGAACAGATAAAAACGTGTCCGAACTGCATGGCGTTTTCTAAATCTACGGAGGCGTGGAATATTCTGGAACAGATACGCAGCGATATGAAAGAGGACACCACAAAAATGTTACATGCTTCTTACGTGACAAAAATGGCTGCCTTGATTTTCGCCCATAAGAGTAACGCCCCTTGGATCTACGTCACGGATATACGGAGACCCGTTCCATTTGAGACATTGACTAGACTCGTTATGAATCACGTAAGTAAAAATAAATAATATTTCTTATCGTCCTTGTCTATATTTAGTTCATACTACTAAAAACAGATAGAGTAGTGCCCCTTAGGTCTGGTTCAAGGGCAAACAAATATCTCTTTCTTTTGAGACGGACCAGAATCAATATGAATCATATGAATGTGAGTACATTGAGCTTTTATACAGTGCAATATCCATTAAACGTGTTCAACTCGCTTTACAAAGCGTCCCCGACCAACACCAACACGTAACATGTAGAACGAGACTTGACGCCTGTTTGGCGATGTTGCAATGTTTCCGACAGAGACAACGCTGTTAACGGTCAGGTACTCATTTTACACCCGAGTAAGGTGAGAGAATGTGAGTAAACAGCCTTTTCCAAGGACTCAACTATGCGCCGAGCGATGCTCGAATCAAGGACCTTCCTATCCGAAAGCGAGTGCCATACCATAAGACCACATAGCCGCACACAGTAAAAGAAAGTTTACTCTGAAATAAATTTAGATATTTGTATAATCATTTAATGGAACCTAGAATTGAGAGAAAAAGCTATTAATAGACAAACCTTGAGCGATAAAACTTGTATTGAGTCGGGTCACCATAATTTGTTTACGTCACTTAACCCTATTTTCATGCTTGGGGGCCAAAAAGACCCCAGGGGGGTGTTTTTTATTCATAAAACAGTCAATTTTTGACACAGAAACCTGAAATTTGGTGACTTGTCCTAAAATGATGAGGTCCATGACCATGCCAAATTTCATGTTTGTCACGTGCATAGTTTACTCACACTGAGCATGCTCATCTTGAACTTGAGATTTTCCGAGATTGAGATTTTCTTTGAAAGTCAGGGGGGCCATTTGGCCATTTGGCCATTTGGCCCCCATGACTTTCAAAGAGAAATAAACACACAAAAGCTCGTTTTACAGATACGAGCATAAAATCAATTTTGAACATTTTCAATCAGCCCGACACATTTTCATGACTTTCAAACCGGTTGTGTTTCTTACGTTTGAACGTTTGAATTCTCCTTGTGTTCCCTAACTCCTATAGAGATTCAAAATCGACACTCCTCACTGATTCTTTTATAATAATTCTATTCATTCCAAATAGATGATTCTGATAAATCGTCGAGGCGTGCAAATACAAGTGTTTGAATAATTTACAATAATGTCATAAAATAATAAATCTGCTCTTTCTTGGGTCGTTATGGTTTTGATTATGAATTTAGAACTGAAACCAGCAACAAGCTGGTGTGGGCTGAATGAGCAAACAAAAACAATCAAATCAAAACAAAAACAAAAACTATTAAAAAAAAACAAAAACAAAACAAAAAAAAACAACAACAACAACAAAAAAAAAAAAAACAACTAACAAACCCAAACTAATACATAAATAGAATGGACAATATAAATTAGCAAGAATCTTATGGCGGCATAAAACAACGAGAGTCATTCCGCTGCCACAAGCGTTTAACTTAAATCAAATTTGTCTAAGTGTTACTGACAGTCATGGAATACATTGGCTTTTTATTTGTTGTTGTTGTTGTTGTTGTTGTTGTTGTTGTTGGCTGAAGAATGATTTTGAGCCCGAAATGTTCCGCGTTTGGTATTTTTTTCATTTTTGAAGCTGTTATATTCATTTTTGTTTATAGGGAATGAGGTTAGCGGAAGAGTAGCGTCCCTGGATTGGACGTCACCCATAGTCTGTGACGTCACCAGCGGAAAAGTTCTTAGAGATAGAACGTCATATTGGTTGTGCGCATGCGTCTCTCGTCCTCGCGGAAGCGGAAGCGAGGACGAGAGACGCATGCGCACAACCAATATGACGTTCTCTCTCTAATAACTTTTCCACCGGTGACGTCACAGACTATGGTGGCGTCCAATCAAGGGACGCTACTCTTTTGCTAACCTATTATTCTCTAGTATCACTTTCACTTAAAGATCACAAATTCATTCTAAAGCCGAGCTAGCCGTTGTGCAAAAGCTGTGTCAGGCAGTGCAAGTAGATTGCAGGAGAAAAAAAAAAACAGCGTTCAACGGAGAGAATAATAATGTACGATTCTTACACACGTGCTTTTTTTTTTTAATTCCGGACGTGTAGCCAACAGCTGCACAAGCTTGCGAGTGCGTGTTGGGAAATGTGTTCGAATTCCAAAACGCAAGATTGTAAGAAATGTACCCATCAATCGATTCCTGTTTCGTCATCCTTGAATCAAAGACATCTTCAGAAAGCGGGTGGTTTGATGGGAGCATCACCCTTGAATCAAAGACATCTTCAGAAACAGTTAAAATAAATGATACTTCTTTTTTAAAAATCTAATTTTTAGTGAAATTTAACGATTTATAATCTGACGTCACAAATTATTATTGTAAACATGGTATCATTACGCGTTGCTATTTAGGGATAGGGGTGGAATCATGTGCAATGTGCATTTTGTAGTTTATTGATGCTATGCGTTTAGATAAAATACCGATATTATCCGCAAGATCGAGCGTACCAACACCCAAAAACTAAAATAAATAAATGAATGAAATTCCCTTTATTATTCATCCCATAGGAGAAATGTGTCTTTATGGTCTATTCCAAGGGAAGATTGGAATAACCCAGACGTCAGCGCGCGTAGACCAGCTCAGCATACTGAGCTTGGGCGAGGTGACTTGCTCAAGGCCACACAGGGCAGCGGGTATTCGAACTCAGTACCGTACCGCTGAGCCACGCTGCGGCCATACTAACTACGTCTTACATAAACGTGTAAAGTTTGATTTAAGAGAATGGGAGCGATCTATATTCATGTTTTCATCCAACCAGGTCACCAATCACATGATTTGTTGCTGTCCAACGATTGGATATTTCTTAACAAATGAAATCACGTTGCTTTGTTTACAAATGTTATAAACATTCCCATGTGTCAAGCTGAATCAAATGTCCAATCGTGATGTTAGATATTTAAAAAGCTGTGAACACTTATTTTCACTAAGTGGGTCACTTTGAGCACATTTTGCTATGTGACCAATGACCTCGAGCACATGGAAAGTTAATATAGATTATGCCCATTGAGTGAGGCCGTATCGCCCAACTGGCGGTCCAAAACCGAAGTATTAGAACCTAGTGACGTCATCTTCTTTCGTTCTACATCTAACGTTACTTACATTTCTGTTCTATTCAAATTCAGCCAGAGAGGGGCATGGTGTACAATGGATCGGCCAGTATCTTCCAGCCTTGTGGTCATTTCATGGACACATTCACTTGGAATGGAAAGAAACCGTTGAAGGAACAGAGTCGCTACGTCCTGAGACCAATTCCAGCTTCATCACTGTACCAACTAGTGGACAATTGTCAGAGACAAGGGTTGGATTCAAATTGGGAGGTAAAGAAAATGATGGTTTTTAAAAATAAAAATAAAGCGCAATTTCTTTTTTTGCATGCAGTTAAGTAAGGGGTTTGTTAGTCAGCCTCCTCACAGTAGTCGAGAGTAGAGGAGCGCATGATTGGTTCTAAGTTTGAAAGCCATATTTTTGTGTTGCTGGATAGCTCAGTCGGTTGTGAGACCGCTAAGTCCTGAGACCAATCCCAGCTTCATCGCTGTAAGAACTAGTGGACAATTGTCAGAGAGCTGAGTTGAAGTCTGATTGGGAGGTAAATTTTATCTGAAGTCTCAGGCTGGATCCAAAGTCCTGGAAGACTGACTTAATGGAGGAGGGGGGGGGGGTCTTTCTTTTTTCTTGTATATTTCATTATCGCTTTGTCTGGCACTGTTTCATACACTTTTTCTCAGAACTTTAACAATTATCACCCATCACTTGGAACTGGTGTCAAATTGGTGTGATTTAATAACCAAATATTGAAGTAAAAAACGAAGATGATGATGATGATGATGATGATGATGATGATGATGATGATGATGATGATGATGATGATGATGATGATTGTGATGATGATGATGATGATGATGATGGTGATGATGATGATGATGATGATGATGATGATGATGATGATGATGGATAATAATAATAATAATAATAATAATAATAATAATAATAATAATAATAATAATAATAATAATAATGATGATGATGATGATGATGATGATGATGATGATATATATATATATATATATATATATATATATATATACTATACATATATATATATATTATATATATATATATATATATTATATATATATAATATATATATATATATATATATATATATAAACACCCGAGATTATAATTACATTTTTTACATCTTCTTTTCTATCTTCAACCCCTCCCCCACCCCCCCCCCATTCAAATACATCCCCTTCCTCTATCTCCCTTGCCCCCCCCCCCCCCCCCCCCCCCTACTTCATATTCCCTACTTCAAGAACTACATGGACCACAACGCTCCCCTCCCTTTTGTGATGCGTGGAACTTGGGCTGCCTTAGACTTCCAGAACGTTCTTGTTCCTCGGAATCTGTCATGGGTGCTTTTAGCGTCCCTAAAATTAAAATCTAACAGCACAGACGTGGAGTCATCAGCCAATGCTGTGCTATCTCTTCTCGTCCAGAGAATCCTCTGGGGGACCGAAAGTGTTATCGGATTTGTGCCACTAAAGTCAAATTCAGATCACAACTCAACGGCAGTAAATAAATGCCCAACATGTAACGCTCAGAAATCCATAGCTGATGTGATAGCAAGAGGAGAAGAGAAGAGAATAAAGTCGTTGGTGGACGGGCCATTGGGTTCTGAAAAGTCGAGTTTTATTGATTGCTTGCGCATATCTGTAAGTTCTGGATTAGTTAAAGAATTAATAGACAATGAGCAGAAAATAATTATAGAGGAGTCCATCAATATTTGGATAAGACTGTTGAACAAGTTCAAAGTAACGCCTTTAGAGAAAGTTATATCAAACGTAAGCGATGTTGGCAATGTAATTTATTTTACTTCAGGAAAATCTCTTCATAGGGCAGATCCTAAAGGACAAACTCTTCCACCCAATGTATTTCGAGATATTTGTGCAATTAATGGAGCATATTTTTCTGGAGAGATTCCAAAACAACATCCTGAAATTTTTAATAATGTTGTTCTTGTTGTGAGTTTCAATTTCCCCAACTTATTGCCCTCAATTAAGTATTTGGAGTTTATATTTGGGCGCCATTTTAAACATATTGTTTACTGTGCATCTGGTGTCAAATTCTTTGAAAAAAATTACCAGAGAAAATTCAAAGATAATCCAGTAACTTTTGTCGATGTGGAAATTGACAAAGGTTATCACGGACACCACTGCGCAGTCGCAGCAACTGAAATGAATTACTATAACGCTAAAGGGTACTTATATCTCAGTGATGACGTCATATTGAATACTTGGAACCTTTACAACCAGCCATTTCATCTCCCTGGTTCCAAACAGACATCAGAATAGTAAATTTAGACAGTAACTTTACTAGAGGACATGACCACGGAGTTGACTGGTATCCTTGGAATAAGCCAACTGGGAAACCCGCGATTCAAAAATCCATCCGCTTGCTCAAGTCTCTCAAAAACGATACCAGAATTGGGACAAGAGTGAGATGGTTTTTAGAAAACCTCATGCAAATGTCCAGCGGCTGTGACAACTGTGTCGCTTATATGGACGCCGATTTGTTTTATATCCCGTCTTATATGGCCGCCGACTTCCGTTTTTTTGTTCCCTATTTCAAATACGTTTTCCAGGAACTCTCCGTCCCCACAATGCTTGCTGGCATCACTCCGCAGGCAGACACTAACATCTATCGGCTACGTGGGTACTATTTAGTTGGCGAGTTTAAAAGAACCCGATATGAGAAAGCATGGAGCAATGAAGAAGTATTTGTTCACCCAGTAAAACTCTCAAATCTAGATCCTAAAAGAGGTCAACGGAAGGATAAAAACTTCTTCTGTGACATCTTAAGAAGAACCGATGAAGACTTATTATGGTTTAAACACGATTTAAATAGAAAACGATGAATAAGGGTCTGGCATTGCGCAAAGACTGATCACGGAAAGAATGCAAAGTGTCAGGAACGGACGAATACATGATGAAAGGATTGAATTAATATATGTATTGGTGGCCGAATAGGCATATCATATCAATGGATAAATGAATGAACGCAAGAACTATGATAAATTAACATAACATTTTATAGATTAATCATCTCAAAACGGCGATGTGGTCAGGTGGTATAACACTCATCTTCGGATCGAGGAGTCCAGGGTTTCATTCCCACTCTAAGCGTCGAATAGTTGTCTCCTTGAAAAAGGCTCTATCAAATTAATGAATGAATGAATTAATTAATTGATCAATTAATGAATTAATTAATTGATTTAAAAAATCTTTGCACACGATTTCCTCTTTGCGTGTCCCGGGCAAAGTTCAAAGTTCCAAGAAATCGAGCTCGAATGTATCTTTGACTATAAATTTGATTTCAGTAACGAAATTAGACATAATACTAATACCATTTTGTCTGCGACATGTTGTCTTCTGGTAGGACGCTCGCATTCGCATCGGAATGTCCTGGGTTCGAGTCCCGCTCTGAGCGGCGCATAGTTGAGTCCTTGGAAAAAGCTCTTTACTCACATTCTCTCATCGTACTCATGTGTAAATTTAGAATCTGGTCGTTGTGTCTGTCAGAAAAAAAATATATTGTAATGTTATCGCGCCAAAAGGCGTCATATTTCCTCTTACATGTTAAGTGCTGTTGTTGGCTAGGGAACACTTGTAAAGTACTTTTAACACGTTTAGTGGATATTATTTTATATAAAAGCTTAAGCTTTGGGGGTTTTTTTAGACGCAGGGTAAAAACTTGTGTTGTTTGAATTTAGCATTGTACTTACTTTGACGTGCTCAAAAAAAAAATAAATTAATAAAAATAAAAGCACGTTTGTTTTTCTTTGTTTTTTTTTTTTTTTTGTTTTGTTTTTTTAAAATTTGGCTAGAAATATTGTCCTTAAAACATCGATCGATTGGAATGACCCTCGGCTTATCAAAAACTCTAGAACCTGGGACTTCAAAGAAGATTTCAAAGAAGTCCAAGGTTTTCAGACAATGGCTGCTGTATTTGGGGGGGGGGGGGGGGTCCCGATAGTTCAGTTGGTAGAGCACTCGCTTCACAATCAACGGGACCTTGATCGATCCCAGGTACAGTCGAGATTTCTCTCTCTCTCTCTCTCTCTCTCTCTCTCTCTCTCTCTCTCTCTCTCTCTCTCCCCCCCCCCCCCTGTCCACCCGCAGTGACTGGGTAGCTGGGCCTGTAAGATATGGCGGAAAGTACTTTGCGTCCTATCCAAAGGATAACAAGCAATTGCCATTGTCTGTTTCACGCTATAGAAACCGGGATAAACTCCAGCTCCATGGGCCTATTGGCTCTGAAAGATCGCAGTACTTTATGGTGCGGCTATGTGGTCTTGTGGTATGACACTCGCTTTCGGATCAGAAGGTCCAGGATTCGAGCCTCGCTCGGCGCATTGTTGAGTCCTTGAAATAGACTCTTTTACTCAAATTCTCTCACCGTACTCATGTGTAAAATGAATACCTGGCCGTCAACAGCGTTATCTCTGTCGGAAAAAAAAAATGTAATATTCGCCTAAAAGGCGTCCTGTCTCGTTGTAAATGCTACGTGTTGCTGTTGGTCAGGGATTCTTTGTAAAGCGCTTTGAGCCATTTAATGGGGGGGGGGGGGGGGGTGATGGGGGAGTGGGGGAGGGGGGGGGGGTGTTGTTGTACTCTTGTACCTGTCTAATCCTGTAAGTATAGGGAATGAGATTAGCGGAAGAGTAGCGTCCTTGATTGGACGTCACCCATAGTCTGTCCGCGAGGACGAGAGACGCATGCGCACAACCAACATGACGTTCTCTCTATAATAACTTTTCCGCCGGTGACGTCACAGACTATGGGTGACGTCCAGTCAAGGGACGCTACTTTTCCGCTAATCTCATTCCCTATTGGTTGTCAATTATTAACCAGGTAAGTCCCGTAAAGTTAACTCTGGAAAAGACACTATTTAAAAATTTGGTCACAGAAAACTCGTCCTTCAAATATCGATAGATTTAAATGAGTTTCATCTTGGCAAAAATTCTCAAACATGGGACCTCCCAAGAACTTCATTAAAGTGTCCATGGTTAGCAGAGTTTGTTTGTTTAGTTTTTTTGGGGGGTTTTTTCTTTTTTTTTTTTGGCCAAGATGAGGGTAATTTAAATCGATCGATATTTGAAGGACAAATTTTCTGTGGCCAACTTTTTAGATATCTACGTGTTTTTCCAAGTACGGCATTTGAAGGGTTAATTGATAATTCTTGTTATCATCTTCAGCAATGATTGGTTGGACCGTGCAGTCATGGGGGTGTACAGTGTACAGTCCACACTGTGCGTCTCTGTTGTGTGTGTGTGTGTGTGTGTGAGTGGGGTGGGGGGGGGGAGTCAGATAAAAAAAATATCGACTGCACCCGGGATCAATCTCGGTCCCTTTGTGGTGGAAGCGAGTGCTCTACCAACTGAGCTATTGACCCCCCCTCCCCCATCTCCCAAAAAAAAACATAACATAAAAAAAAAACAAAAAAACAAACAAACAAAACAAAAACAACAACAACAACAACAAACAAAATAAAAACAAAAGACAAACAAACCAAAAAAAAAAACAAAAAAACAAAACAAACCAAGAAAAATAAAAAACAAAAAAAAAATGTTTTGTTTTTTTTTAAATACAAAAACAAACGGTATTATGTTGGGATGCATCGGACCCCGACAAATGAATTTAGAATTGAAATGATAATATATATATATATATATATATATATATATATATATATATATATATATATATATATATATATATATATATATATATATATGTATGTATTAATACCGGATAGGGAGACTTTTGGTACCCCTATTAGTTCATTTTACAGTACTTTACCAATAGGGAGACCAAAATCCGGTCCCCCTATTGATTTGACCTCTAGCACATTCACTTTTCTATTTTTAGTTTAAGGTTGTCAACCCAACCGTCAAGGATATATAATTGTAAATCATAGTATTGAAGTTATTTGTTAAACACCACAGTAAGAAGAGTTATGCCTAAATTTTCACGTTGGTCAATAAGGTGACCGCCTGAAAAAAGTACAATAGGGGTACCAGTGTTTTCATCGATATATTTCAATAGTGAGGCAATATATCTTTCCGAAATTTTCTCTAAAATTCTAGAGCATTATATGGATTTTTTATAGTAATGAAAACCTAATATAAAATTGTGTGAAAGTTGATGAACTGAGGAATGAACAAGATATACGAATTATAATCTATTTTTAGAAACAGATTTATCGAATCTTGGTCCGGATTCTTATCTTGGTGACAAGAGACAAGCAAACATAGTAACTCTTTTTTTCGTGAAACGTATGTTTAGTCAATTTCGCGCATAAAGAGGCACTCGGCACTCACTTACTCACTCCGCAAGTCAGTAGTAGGTGGTTATCAGTTATCAGCTTTAATTCTTAGTCAAACGCTTCATCAAACCCATTATTGAGTAGCATGTTGATGCCTGATGCCAGTTGAAGCCATCTCGACGTCGTGAAATGGAGCATCTTCTGTCATAGCAGTAGAATCGTCAGATGCCGCATTTAAATCCTCCATTCCAGGCGTTGCTGTTGCCATATCGATCTTCGAAATGATTTGGTCTAGACGTCAAGTTGACCCGTTCTATGTCTGAAGAGATTTTAAAGTGCAATACCTAACATTATATCTTGATCTACAAAAGAGTCTTTTTAAATGAACCGCTGTGTTTCTATATTTTTCAAGAACCAATGATTATCTGATAACCACTGACTACTGACTTGCGAAGAGAGTGGCCGACGGACGTCCTCTCTATAGCGCAAGTATTTTTTCGTCACTTGCTGAGTTCCAAACTAGACGTCTATGGCATCGTGGGGTAAATTGATGCTGGAGGCATCATTGAAGAGACACCGAGATAATTTAAATGGTAAGTTATTGGCCATTCTTATTACATCACTGTTGATTTAAGATTTTCAATAGGGTAGACATCACAATCACACACACACCGATTGATGATTGTCACTTGTCAGTCAGTCATTTGGAAGTGGAGTCAGATAATTCGGGAACTTCTGTAGACTGTAGATTCACACTAGTGAGTAAGATCTGTCGTTTACTACTACTACTACTACCACTACTACTTTTAGTTTTAGCGCTATCCAACTCAACACTTCTCGTGTTTATTTTATTTTGGCAAAACTAGAATGGATTTTTGAAAAGAATATAAAATAATTTAAACTTAAACCTGTCTTTGCATCTTGCTTTATGCATACAGTATGCCATATTACAGCCATCACAAAATCATAGTTTAATGTTGAGAATATGCTATTTCTTTTGTAACTTCAGATCAGAGAGATTTGAGCTTTAAAAATCCTGAAAAATGTCTTGCTGTCAATCCAGACAACCCTTTTGATGTGATCTATGATGTTAATGGTAAGAATGTAATTTGATGAGGAAATGAATAACATTTAGGTACACATAGTTTGCTTTTTTTTCTTTTTTTTTTTGAGTCATGATGTGTAATACTATTACAGTCCACTCCGGATAATTGCAACTCGTTTAATCGCAACTTTCGGTTAATCACAATATTTCCTAAGCAATGGAAATAATTCTATATAAAAGTCACTGGTTAATTGCAACAAACTTCGGTTTTTTAAAAAGTGGTAAATTCAAGAAATCAAACAGTATATTGTCATGGTCTCAAGTGAGTAAAGAGCTACTCGACTATGCATAAAGATATATGTAGAATGAGGCCCCAGAATTTACTAGTTACTATAAATGAAAAACAATTAACGATTAGTTTACAATGAAATAAAAATAATGATGAAATTTAATTTAAAGAGATAAACAGTGATCGTGGCAGTTACAAATAGAGATATGAATATTTTACGTAAATTATGATAATATCTCAGGTTCATAAGTTTACGTTTCCAGGCAGTTGATGGGCTTGGATGATCTATTCCTCTGATAACGGGATTGGACTCGTAAAATTCCACTTCCAGGCAATTGGTAAGAGGTTATAGTGTAGTACAGCGGGCTTGGGTTTGATCCTTGAAGATTATACAATCAAAGTTAAAAGCTCCGGCGTCTTAATGGTGTAGATATAATATCTACAAAGTCCCAAAAGATAAAAATCTTACAATATATATGTAGGAATAGAGCGACTGGCCGTCCGGCATAGATTGTGGAGAGAAAGTGAGTGTCGAATGTTAGACCTATCAGCTTTTATAATAAGTGGCTACGTGACAGAATGTAGAACGAAAAGTATTCACTAATTAGAAATTAATTCGAGGGAAGGCTATAAAAGGAAAGACGATCTAATATTAGAAGGTAAAGTTTATCTAAGCCTACCGAAATATAACTGGAGTGAGATGAATTCAGTTCTTAATAAAATAAAATTTAATAAGATAATTGTGAACAACCTTTACTGTGACATATATCATGATTAAATTTCATCATGGATGAAATCGTGACAGGTTGAAGAATCGAGAGTGAGCAGGATTTAATGCTACAGTAGTGTGTCACCACTCTGTTAGAGTCGAAAGAGGGCGGGGCTCTGCAGTATGGGTTTGTGACGTCATCGGTGGCCATTAAATAGAAGAGGGGTGGGGCTGGTCATAATCTTGACAACAGGTTATAAATGACAGTTATAAAGAGAGACTGAGCGATATCCTTTGTTTTAGGATTAACAACTGTGCATTGTGACCAACGAGTTTGGTGAGAGCTTATTGTCTCTCATTAAGGCTAATCTCTTTAACTCTGACAAATGTTGAATTGTTGAGAAAAAAGATTGAAACTTCTTCCAATCTGAATAAGATATCGGCTTGCTTCATAGCTGCTTTTGGTTGACAAATCTACACGGGGCTGCCATATGGTTTTTGTTTCAATCAAATTGCTCTGTATGTGGTGGACTAAGAATATTATTTACTGGTTTGAGTTGACAATAAATGTGTAAAATGTTGAAATAGTGGACAGGAAACTGAATTTCGGTTAATCCAACATTTTCGATGATCCCAAGGTATTGCGATTATCCTAAGTGGACTGTACCTGAATCTTGAACGAAAAACTATCATATGGATATGATTATAGACAGATTGGTTTCTGGAATTATATTTCCGTCCTCCCTTGCCAACTCTGACGTTCTTGAAATTTAAAAGAAAATAGCCAGAAGGTTTCGGACTTAATTTTCTTTTTTTTCCAAAGGACAATAGTCATAAGGTAAATAATTTTTAAAAATCCTTTTACAGCACAAGGTGGCATGATTTTTTGTTTAAGAGTTTAGAGAAAAACTTGCACATGATAGTCTTCAGCTTTTTTTTTTGTTGTTTTTATTTTCTATATAGACTCCAACTCAGAGCCTGAAAGTGATGCAGAACAAAGTTCCATATCACATGATTCATTTGTGGTAAGTATGTACATTAAAATAAAATCATAACATTTGTATAGCGTTTATCCACAGTTGGCACCATGCTCAAAATGCTTCACATCAACATATTTTGTGGTGGACAAAACACATTTGCCACAAAAGATGAGACCTGCAGTCTGTTAGGCGCAATACAATATTTCAGGACAAGGACAACACTGTTTTACACCAGTGAGATCTCCTAGTTTTTTGTTGTTAAAAATTTTTCTTTGCAGTGGACTTCGCCAACAATAACACTATTTTAAACCTTCCTCGTTATATTTTGAAGTGATATTCATTGATGAGCCATTCACATTTGAAGTCGTTTGTTTTTTATTTGACAAATGTGAAAATGATGCGTTTCCAGGAAAAATTAAAATAGCTTCTGTTGGGATTATACTTTTGATCTCGCATTTTGTCCAAATTCTCTTGCATCGTAATGTTTATCAACTTTTTTTGTTAACTATATTGCAGTTGCAAGGTTAGGAAGTTCATATTGTTGCAATGACAACCGTTTATATGTCCAGAATCGTAGTGATATAAAAAATTGTTTTGTAGTTGTTGGTCCTGGTGTAGGATTTAAAGAGTTGGTTAAAAAACGGTTTACTGAAACCCTGGTTGGTGTATCTATATTTATCCAAGCACAGTTGAACATATTAAATACTTAGACAATGTGTCTGCCTTTCTCAACTCTTTTTTATTATACTTGCATTATTAACCAGCTAATTGTTTAGTTGGATTATTAAACAATGGCTCTTCATGTTTATTGTCAACATGAATAAATTGATTGATCTGTCATCTTTTCCACAAAATATACAGGGTCCCGATTTTGTTGCTGACTCCGAGTCTGATTCCTCTACGTACTCTGTGAGGTACCCAATGCTGAGTACATCATTGTCTTTGGAACCTAGTGCTCATTCCCAACTCAGTCAGAGCCTCATCCACAACTATCACAGACTGAACCTCGTTGCCAGTCTGGGACCCAGGTTCAACCGAATGCTATACACTTGCAAACCAACGTGTTACGTGCAATGGTGAGTCATTTTTTTGTCATTCTTCTCCTTTGATATTTGTGGGATCAATTTTAATTTACCCATTCCTTTTAAAAGAAAACTTCCACCTATGATGCTTAAGGCTTTTTTTCACAGACCAGCTGGAAACTTAACGAGAATCAGAGTAGATAACATTTTTATTAATCTTGCAACCTAAACAGTATATGATGATTGGGAGCATTTAAAGAAAAGCACATTTTCTTTTAATTTGTCGGTACTAAAATTATACTTTGATAATGTCTGCTGTGCTACAAACCTTTTGACTTCCAGGTTCAATATTTTTCTTTATTCTAAAATTCTTGGGTTTCCTTTCAATGACAACTGAGATCATTAAAATTCAGCTCACAACATGATGTGTGTAGATTTGATGAAAACATATGTTCGAGTTGAGAAGCAGTGTTCACGAACTTGCTGATCGTTTTTACTAGCATTTATTTTCCTAACTTACCTGTGTCAATTAACAAAGGCAAGACTCAAATATTTTCTATCTGAACAGTGTGTTTGTTATTGAAATATTTCCGGCATATACATGTCATATTTCATTCCCACAAAATATAAATCAGGATTAAGTTGTCTGGGCATCAGCATCGTTCAGGCAGTTGGGGGGAAGTCTTTAAGGAATTAATGAAGCCGATGCTCAACCGGTCTGGAGGACGTTTGATTGATGTCGGCTGTTTGTTCTGCCAGCCGGTGATGTTTTCTCACTCCCTCAATGACAAAGAAAGTCATTGTTATGACTATGAACTATAGTCTATTATTACTTTTGTTACTATATTAATTGTTACTTATTGCCGCTACTGTTATTATTATTACTATTATTATTATTATTATTATTATTATTATTATTATTATTATTATTATTATTATTATTATTATTATTATTATTATTATTATTATGATATTGCCTTCATTGCATTCTATTACTATTATTGATATAATTAATTTCTGATTGTTGTAAATAATTTATGTGAATTGAATTTTGTCGATTGGCCAAGGGCCTACAATAAACTTAAATGAAATGTTAGTCTTTGGATAGGACTTGGGTCTATTCTTGATTGCTTTTCCGCCTGGGTCGAGTGAAGCATTTGGAGTAAATTTTGTTGCTCAACGTAAAAAACATGACGCTTACCATTCCGCTGATACTGATACCTCCAAGGGGTGGTTGGGGAAAAACTAAAATTCTTTTGACATTCTGTCTGATTTTTCGCTGAAACAACAAAGGACAATCTATGTATTCAGATGAGACTTCAATGTGTT
>NC_088372.1:34286677-34304177 GCF_034508935.2 Berghia stephanieae
ATAATATATATATATATATAAACACCCGAGATTATAATTACATTTTTACATCTTCTTTTTCTATCTTCAACCCCTCCCCCCCCCCCCCCCCATTCAAATACATCCCCTTCCTCTATCTCCCTTGCCCCCCCCCCCCCCCACCCCCCCCCCTACTTCATATTCCCTACTTCAAGAACTACATGGACCACAACGCTCCCCTCCCTTTTGTGATGCGTGGAACTTGGGCTGCCTTAGACTTCCAGAACGTTCTTGTTCCTCGGAATCTGTCATGGGTGCTTTTAGCGTCCCTAAAATTAAAATCTAACAGCACAGACGTGGAGTCATCAGCCAATGCTGTGCTATCTCTTCTCGTCCAGAGAATCCTCTGGGGGACCGAAAGTGTTATCGGATTTGTGCCACTAAAGTCAAATTCAGATCACAACTCAACGGCAGTAAATAAATGCCCAACATGTAACGCTCAGAAATCCATAGCTGATGTGATAGCAAGAGGAGAAGAGAAGAGAATAAAGTCGTTGGTGGACGGGCCATTGGGTTCTGAAAAGTCGAGTTTTATTGATTGCTTGCGCATATCTGTAAGTTCTGGATTAGTTAAAGAATTAATAGACAATGAGCAGAAAATAATTATAGAGGAGTCCATCAATATTTGGATAAGACTGTTGAACAAGTTCAAAGTAACGCCTTTAGAGAAAGTTATATCAAACGTAAGCGATGTTGGCAATGTAATTTATTTTACTTCAGGAAAATCTCTTCATAGGGCAGATCCTAAAGGACAAACTCTTCCACCCAATGTATTTCGAGATATTTGTGCAATTAATGGAGCATATTTTTCTGGAGAGATTCCAAAACAACATCCTGAAATTTTTAATAATGTTGTTCTTGTTGTGAGTTTCAATTTCCCCAACTTATTGCCCTCAATTAAGTATTTGGAGTTTATATTTGGGCGCCATTTTAAACATATTGTTTACTGTGCATCTGGTGTCAAATTCTTTGAAAAAAATTACCAGAGAAAATTCAAAGATAATCCAGTAACTTTTGTCGATGTGGAAATTGACAAAGGTTATCACGGACACCACTGCGCAGTCGCAGCAACTGAAATGAATTACTATAACGCTAAAGGGTACTTGTATCTCAGTGATGACGTCATATTGAATACTTGGAACCTTTACAACCAGCCATTTCATCTCCCCTGGTTCCAAACAGACATCAGAATAGTAAATTTAGACAGTAACTTTACTAGAGGACATGACCACGGAGTTGACTGGTATCCTTGGAATAAGCCAACTGGGAAACCCGCGATTCAAAAATCCATCCGCTTGCTCAAGTCTCTCAAAAACGATACCAGAATTGGGACAAGAGTGAGATGGTTTTTAGAAAACCTCATGCAAATGTCCAGCGGCTGTGACAACTGTGTCGCTTATATGGACGCCGATTTGTTTTATATCCCGTCTTATATGGCCGCCGACTTCCGTTTTTTTGTTCCCTATTTCAAATACGTTTTCCAGGAACTCTCCGTCCCCACAATGCTTGCTGGCATCACTCCGCAGGCAGACACTAACATCTATCGGCTACGTGGGTACTATTTAGTTGGCGAGTTTAAAAGAACCCGATATGAGAAAGCATGGAGCAATGAAGAAGTATTTGTTCACCCAGTAAAACTCTCAAATCTAGATCCTAAAAGAGGTCAACGGAAGGATAAAAACTTCTTCTGTGACATCTTAAGAAGAACCGATGAAGACTTATTATGGTTTAAACACGATTTAAATAGAAAACGATGAATAAGGGTCTGGCATTGCGCAAAGACTGATCACGGAAAGAATGCAAAGTGTCAGGAACGGACGAATACATGATGAAAGGATTGAATTAATATATGTATTGGTGGCCGAATAGGCATATCATATCAATGGATAAATGAATGAACGCAAGAACTATGATAAATTAACATAACATTTTATAGATTAATCATCTCAAAACGGCGATGTGGTCAGGTGGTATAACACTCATCTTCGGATCGAGGAGTCCAGGGTTTCATTCCCACTCTAAGCGTCGAATAGTTGTCTCCTTGAAAAAGGCTCTATCAAATTAATGAATGAATGAATTAATTAATTGATCAATTAATGAATTAATTAATTGATTTAAAAAATCTTTGCACACGATTTCCTCTTTGCGTGTCCCGGGCAAAGTTCAAAGTTCCAAGAAATCGAGCTCGAATGTATCTTTGACTATAAATTTGATTTCAGTAACGAAATTAGACATAATACTAATACCATTTTGTCTGCGACATGTTGTCTTCTGGTAGGACGCTCGCATTCGCATCGGAATGTCCTGGGTTCGAGTCCCGCTCTGAGCGGCGCATAGTTGAGTCCTTGGAAAAAGCTCTTTACTCACATTCTCTCATCGTACTCATGTGTAAATTTAGAATCTGGTCGTTGTGTCTGTCAGAAAAAAAATATATTGTAATGTTATCGCCCAAAAGGCGTCATATTTCCTCTTACATGTTAAGTGCTGTTGTTGGCTAGGGAACACTTGTAAAGTACTTTTAACACGTTTAGTGGATATTATTTTATATAAAAGCTTAAGCTTTGGGGTTTTTTTAGACGCAGGGTAAAAACTTGTGTTGTTTGAATTTAGCATTGTACTTACTTTGACGTGCTCAAAAAAAAAAATAAATTAATAAAAATAAAAGCACGTTTGTTTTTCTTTGTTTTTTTTTTTTTTTGTTTTGTTTTTTTAAAATTTGGCTAGAAATATTGTCCTTAAAACATCGATCGATTGGAATGACCCTCGGCTTATCAAAAACTCTAGAACCTGGGACTTCAAAGAAGATTTCAAAGAAGTCCAAGGTTTTCAGACAATGGCTGCTGTATTTGGGGGGGGGGGGGGGTCCCGATAGTTCAGTTGGTAGAGCACTCGCTTCACAATCAACGGGACCTTGATCGATCCCAGGTACAGTCGAGATTTCTCTCTCTCTCTCTCTCTCTCCTCTCTCTCTCTCTCTCTCTCTCTCTCTCTCTCCCCCCCCCCCCCCTGTCCACCCGCAGTGACTGGGTAGCTGGGCCTGTAAGATATGGCGGAAAGTACTTTGCGTCCTATCCAAAGGATAACAAGCAATTGCCATTGTCTGTTTCACGCTATAGAAACCGGGATAAACTCCAGCTCCATGGGCCTATTGGCTCTGAAAGATCGCAGTACTTTATGGTGCGGCTATGTGGTCTTGTGGTATGACACTCGCTTTCGGATCAGAAGGTCCAGGATTCGAGCCTCGCTCGGCGCATTGTTGAGTCCTTGAAATAGACTCTTTTACTCAAATTCTCTCACCGTACTCATGTGTAAAATGAATACCTGGCCGTCAACAGCGTTATCTCTGTCGGAAAAAAAAAATGTAATATTCGCCTAAAAGGCGTCCTGTCTCGTTGTAAATGCTACGTGTTGCTGTTGGTCAGGGATTCTTTGTAAAGCGCTTTGAGCCATTTAATGGGGGGGGGGGGGGGGGTGATGGGGGAGTGGGGGAGGGGGGGGGGGTGTTGTTGTACTCTTGTACCTGTCTAATCCTGTAAGTATAGGGAATGAGATTAGCGGAAGAGTAGCGTCCCTTGATTGGACGTCACCCATAGTCTGTCCGCGAGGACGAGAGACGCATGCGCACAACCAACATGACGTTCTCTCTATAATAACTTTTCCGCCGGTGACGTCACAGACTATGGGTGACGTCCAGTCAAGGACGCTACTTTTCCGCTAATCTCATTCCCTATTGGTTGTCAATTATTAACCAGGTAAGTCCCGTAAAGTTAACTCTGGAAAAGACACTATTTAAAAATTTGGTCACAGAAAACTCGTCCTTCAAATATCGATAGATTTAAATGAGTTTCATCTTGGCAAAAATTCTCAAACATGGGACCTCCCAAGAACTTCATTAAAGTGTCCATGGTTAGCAGAGTTTGTTTGTTTAGTTTTTTTGGGGGGTTTTTTCTTTTTTTTTTTTGGCCAAGATGAGGGTAATTTAAATCGATCGATATTTGAAGGACAAATTTTCTGTGGCCAACTTTTTAGATATCTACGTGTTTTTCCAAGTACGGCATTTGAAGGGTTAATTGATAATTCTTGTTATCATCTTCAGCAATGATTGGTTGGACCGTGCAGTCATGGGGTGTACAGTGTACAGTCCACACTGTGCGTCTCTGTTGTGTGTGTGTGTGTGTGTGTGTGAGTGGGGTGGGGGGGGGGAGTCAGATAAAAAAAATATCGACTGCACCCGGGATCAATCTCGGTCCCTTTGTGGTGGAAGCGAGTGCTCTACCAACTGAGCTATTGACCCCCCCTCCCCCATCTCCCAAAAAAAAACATAACATAAAAAAAAAACAAAAAAACAAACAAACAAAACAAAAACAACAACAACAACAACAAACAAAATAAAAACAAAAGACAAACAAACCAAAAAAAAAACAAAAAAACAAAACAAACCAAGAAAAATAAAAAACAAAAAAAAAATGTTTGTTTTTTTTTAAATACAAAAACAAACGGTATTATGTTGGGATGCATCGGACCCCGACAAATGAATTTAGAATTGAAATGATAATATATATATATATATATATATATATATATATATATATATATATATATATATATATATATATATATATATATATATATATGTATGTATTAATACCGGATAGGGAGACTTTTGGTACCCCTATTAGTTCATTTTACAGTACTTTACCAATAGGGAGACCAAAATCCGGTCCCCCTATTGATTTGACCTCTAGCACATTCACTTTTCTATTTTTAGTTTAAGGTTGTCAACCCAACCGTCAAGGATATATAATTGTAAATCATAGTATTGAAGTTATTTGTTAAACACCACAGTAAGAAGAGTTATGCCTAAATTTTCACGTTGGTCAATAAGGTGACCGCCTGAAAAAAGTACAATAGGGTACCAGTGTTTTCATCGATATATTTCAATAGTGAGGCAATATATCTTTCCGAAATTTTCTCTAAAATTCTAGAGCATTATATGGATTTTTATAGTAATGAAAACCTAATATAAAATTGTGTGAAAGTTGATGAACTGAGGAATGAACAAGATATACGAATTATAATCTATTTTTAGAAACAGATTTATCGAATCTTGGTCCGGATTTTTATCTTGGTGACAAGAGACAAGCAAACATAGTAACTCTTTTTTTCATGAAACGTATGTTTAGTCAATTTCGCGCATAAAGAGGCACTCGGCACTCACTTACTCACTCCGCAAGTCAGTAGTAGGTGGTTATCAGTTATCAGCTTTAATTCTTAGTCAAACGCTTCATCAAACCCATTATTGAGTAGCATGTTGATGCCTGATGCCAGTTGAAGCCATCTCGACGTCGTGAAATGGAGCATCTTCTGTCATAGCAGTAGAATCGTCAGATGCCGCATTTAAATCCTCCATTCCAGGCGTTGCTGTTGCCATATCGATCTTCGAAATGATTTGGTCTAGACGTCAAGTTGACCCGTTCTATGTCTGAAGAGATTTTAAAGTGCAATACCTAACATTATATCTTGATCTACAAAAGAGTCTTTTTAAATGAACCGCTGTGTTTCTATATTTTTCAAGAACCAATGATTATCTGATAACCACTGACTACTGACTTGCGAAGAGAGTGGCCGACGGACGTCCTCTCTATAGCGCAAGTATTTTTTCGTCACTTGCTGAGTTCCAAACTAGACGTCTATGGCATCGTGGGGTAAATTGATGCTGGAGGCATCATTGAAGAGACACCGAGATAATTTAAATGGTAAGTTATTGGCCATTCTTATTACATCACTGTTGATTTAAGATTTTCAATAGGGTAGACATCACAATCACACACACACCGATTGATGATTGTCACTTGTCAGTCAGTCATTTGGAAGTGGAGTCAGATAATTCGGGAACTTCTGTAGACTGTAGATTCACACTAGTGAGTAAGATCTGTCGTTTACTACTACTACTACTACCACTACTACTTTTAGTTTTAGCGCTATCCAACTCAACACTTCTCGTGTTTATTTTATTTTGGCAAAACTAGAATGGATTTTTGAAAAGAATATAAAATAATTTAAACTTAAACCTGTCTTTGCATCTTGCTTTATGCATACAGTATGCCATATTACAGCCATCACAAAATCATAGTTTAATGTTGAGAATATGCTATTTCTTTTGTAACTTCAGATCAGAGAGATTTGAGCTTTAAAAATCCTGAAAAATGTCTTGCTGTCAATCCAGACAACCCTTTTGATGTGATCTATGATGTTAATGGTAAGAATGTAATTTGATGAGGAAATGAATAACATTTAGGTACACATAGTTTGCTTTTTTTTCTTTTTTTTTTGAGTCATGATGTGTAATACTATTACAGTCCACTCCGGATAATTGCAACTCGTTTAATCGCAACTTTCGGTTAATCACAATATTTCCTAAGCAATGGAAATAATTCTATATAAAAGTCACTGGTTAATTGCAACAAACTTCGGTTTTTTAAAAAGTGGTAAATTCAAGAAATCAAACAGTATATTGTCATGGTCTCAAGTGAGTAAAGAGCTACTCGACTATGCATAAAGATATATGTAGAATGAGGCCCCAGAATTTACTAGTTACTATAAATGAAAAACAATTAACGATTAGTTTACAATGAAATAAAAATAATGATGAAATTTAATTTAAAGAGATAAACAGTGATCGTGGCAGTTACAAATAGAGATATGAATATTTTACGTAAATTATGATAATATCTCAGGTTCATAAGTTTACGTTTCCAGGCAGTTGATGGGCTTGGATGATCTATTCCTCTGATAACGGGATTGGACTCGTAAAATTCCACTTCCAGGCAATTGGTAAGAGGTTATAGTGTAGTACAGCGGGCTTGGGTTTGATCCTTGAAGATTATACAATCAAAGTTAAAAGCTCCGGCGTCTTAATGGTGTAGATATAATATCTACAAAGTCCCAAAAGATAAAAATCTTACAATATATATGTAGGAATAGAGCGACTGGCCGTCCGGCATAGATTGTGGAGAGAAAGTGAGTGTCGAATGTTAGACCTATCAGCTTTTATAATAAGTGGCTACGTGACAGAATGTAGAACGAAAAGTATTCACTAATTAGAAATTAATTCGAGGGAAGGCTATAAAAGGAAAGACGATCTAATATTAGAAGGTAAAGTTTATCTAAGCCTACCGAAATATAACTGGAGTGAGATGAATTCAGTTCTTAATAAAATAAAATTTAATAAGATAATTGTGAACAACCTTTACTGTGACATATATCATGATTAAATTTCATCATGGATGAAATCGTGACAGGTTGAAGAATCGAGAGTGAGCAGGATTTAATGCTACAGTAGTGTGTCACCACTCTGTTAGAGTCGAAAGAGGGCGGGGCTCTGCAGTATGGGTTTGTGACGTCATCGGTGGCCATTAAATAGAAGAGGGGTGGGGCTGGTCATAATCTTGACAACAGGTTATAAATGACAGTTATAAAGAGAGACTGAGCGATATCCTTTGTTTTAGGATTAACAACTGTGCATTGTGACCAACGAGTTTGGTGAGAGCTTATTGTCTCTCATTAAGGCTAATCTCTTTAACTCTGACAAATGTTGAATTGTTGAGAAAAAAGATTGAAACTTCTTCCAATCTGAATAAGATATCGGCTTGCTTCATAGCTGCTTTTGGTTGACAAATCTACACGGGGCTGCCATATGGTTTTTGTTTCAATCAAATTGCTCTGTATGTGGTGGACTAAGAATATTATTTACTGGTTTGAGTTGACAATAAATGTGTAAAATGTTGAAATAGTGGACAGGAAACTGAATTTCGGTTAATCCCAACATTTTCGATGATCCCAAGGTATTGCGATTATCCTAAGTGGACTGTACCTGAATCTTGAACGAAAAACTATCATATGGATATGATTATAGACAGATTGGTTTCTGGAATTATATTTCCGTCCTCCCTTGCCAACTCTGACGTTCTTGAAATTTAAAAGAAAATAGCCAGAAGGTTTCGGACTTAATTTTCTTTTTTTTCCAAAGGACAATAGTCATAAGGTAAATAATTTTTAAAAAATCCTTTTACAGCACAAGGTGGCATGATTTTTTGTTTAAGAGTTTAGAGAAAAACTTGCACATGATAGTCTTCAGCTTTTTTTTTTGTTGTTTTTATTTTCTATATAGACTCCAACTCAGAGCCTGAAAGTGATGCAGAACAAAGTTCCATATCACATGATTCATTTGTGGTAAGTATGTACATTAAAATAAAATCATAACATTTGTATAGCGTTTATCCACAGTTGGCACCATGCTCAAAATGCTTCACATCAACATATTTTGTGGTGGACAAAACACATTTGCCACAAAAGATGAGACCTGCAGTCTGTTAGGCGCAATACAATATTTCAGGACAAGGACAACACTGTTTTACACCAGTGAGATCTCCTAGTTTTTTGTTGTTAAAAATTTTTCTTTGCAGTGGACTTCGCCAACAATAACACTATTTTAAACCTTCCTCGTTATATTTTGAAGTGATATTCATTGATGAGCCATTCACATTTGAAGTCGTTTGTTTTTTATTTGACAAAATGTGAAAATGATGCGTTTCCAGGAAAAATTAAAATAGCTTCTGTTGGGATTATACTTTTGATCTCGCATTTTGTCCAAATTCTCTTGCATCGTAATGTTTATCAACTTTTTTTGTTAACTATATTGCAGTTGCAAGGTTAGGAAGTTCATATTGTTGCAATGACAACCGTTTATATGTCCAGAATCGTAGTGATATAAAAAATTGTTTTGTAGTTGTTGGTCCTGGTGTAGGATTTAAAGAGTTGGTTAAAAAACGGTTTACTGAAACCCTGGTTGGTGTATCTATATTTATCCAAGCACAGTTGAACATATTAAATACTTAGACAATGTGTCTGCCTTTCTCAACTCTTTTTTATTATACTTGCATTATTAACCAGCTAATTGTTTAGTTGGATTATTAAACAATGGCTCTTCATGTTTATTGTCAACATGAATAAATTGATTGATCTGTCATCTTTTCCACAAAATATACAGGGTCCCGATTTTGTTGCTGACTCCGAGTCTGATTCCTCTACGTACTCTGTGAGGTACCCAATGCTGAGTACATCATTGTCTTTGGAACCTAGTGCTCATTCCCCAACTCAGTCAGAGCCTCATCCACAACTATCACAGACTGAACCTCGTTGCCAGTCTGGGACCCAGGTTCAACCCGAATGCTATACACTTGCAAACCAACGTGTTACGTGCAATGGTGAGTCATTTTTTTGTCATTCTTCTCCTTTGATATTTGTGGGATCAATTTTAATTTACCCATTCCTTTTAAAAGAAAACTTCCACCTATGATGCTTAAGGCTTTTTTTCACAGACCAGCTGGAAACTTAACGAGAATCAGAGTAGATAACATTTTTATTAATCTTGCAACCTAAACAGTATATGATGATTGGGAGCATTTAAAGAAAAGCACATTTTCTTTTTAATTTGTCGGTACTAAAATTATACTTTGATAATGTCTGCTGTGCTACAAACCCTTTTGACTTCCAGGTTCAATATTTTTCTTTATTCTAAAATTCTTGGGTTTCCTTTCAATGACAACTGAGATCATTAAAATTCAGCTCACAACATGATGTGTGTAGATTTGATGAAAACATATGTTCGAGTTGAGAAGCAGTGTTCACGAACTTGCTGATCGTTTTTACTAGCATTTATTTTCCTAACTTACCTGTGTCAATTAACAAAGGCAAGACTCAAATATTTTCTATCTGAACAGTGTGTTTGTTATTGAAATATTTCCGGCATATACATGTCATATTTCATTCCCACAAAATATAAATCAGGATTAAGTTGTCTGGGCATCAGCATCGTTCAGGCAGTTGGGGGGAAGTCTTTAAGGAATTAATGAAGCCGATGCTCAACCGGTCTGGAGGACGTTTGATTGATGTCGGCTGTTTGTTCTGCCAGCCGGTGATGTTTTCTCACTCCCTCAATGACAAAGAAAGTCATTGTTATGACTATGAACTATAGTCTATTATTACTTTTGTTACTATATTAATTGTTACTTATTGCCGCTACTGTTATTATTATTACTATTATTATTATTATTATTATTATTATTATTATTATTATTATTATTATTATTATTATTATTATTATTATTATTATTATTATGATATTGCCTTCATTGCATTCTATTACTATTATTGATATAATTAATTTCTGATTGTTGTAAATAATTTATGTGAATTGAATTTTGTCGATTGGCCAAGGGCCTACAATAAACTTAAATGAAATGTTAGTCTTTGGATAGGACTTGGGTCTATTCTTGATTGCTTTTCCGCCTGGGTCGAGTGAAGCATTTGGAGTAAATTTTGTTGCTCAACGTAAAAAACATGACGCTTACCATTCCGCTGATACTGATACCTCCAAGGGGTGGTTGGGGAAAAACCTAAAATTCTTTTGACATTCTGTCTGATTTTTCGCTGAAACAACAAAGGACAATCTATGTATTCAGATGAGACTTCAATGTGTTACTATTCCGATTTATGTTCATATTTTGATTATAATGAAGAGGGAACCCTGAACCCAGTGAAGTGGGTGGATTGATCTATTTATTTCTATTTCAAAACAAAAATATGGCGTCTTTTCACTGGATTTGTTATGTGGCAGAGGTCTCCACAAATCTAACATACCTCTTCCAAAGGAATAGATGGTAGAAAAGTATATAACAAGAAGGAATTATGACAGTTACTTGTCCAGGCCTTAAATATTTGGAATGCTATTCCTCTCTATCGCTGTCATGTAGCTGATGTGCATACGATCTGTCTATTGATTTATTTTCATAGTTCATAGCATGAAGTGCTTTATTTTCTTCTTTTTTTTCCAGAGAAATACAAAAAGCCAAGGAGACCCTGTCCATACTGTGGACAGTTGCAAACAAAACTCTCAAGGCAATTGATGAGGAAACACAAAGATGAGACAGAAGTTACAGAGGCCATGAAACAGCCTGTAAAGGAAAGGGATAGAACAATGGAGAATCTCAAGAAAAAGGGCATTTTTTATTCAAACACTAGAAACAATTCAATAGTTATGCGTGAGAGAGCACAAGGGTCACATGAAGTTGTTATGTGTGCTGGCTGTAAGGGGTTTTACTCTGGACGAAGGGTTTATGAACACAAAAAGAAATGTAGTACTGAGCATGCTCTGTGTACTGGGGTTGTAAAATTTTATCCCGTGGCTCCCAATGCAAGTAAAGAAATAAAGGAGAATATTCTTGACAAATTTCGGAATGATGAAGTGGGAAATTTGTGTCGATCAGACAAAGCTATAGTATTGTTAGGAACAAAATTGTGGAGTAAAAGTTCAAAGAAGGAGAGAAAAGTTATAATGAGTGATTTACGCATCTTAGGAAATTTGATTTTAAAAACTAGGAAGAGAACAAATCAACCTTCTTTCTCTGGAGAGGACGTGGTGAAGCGTTGTAACTTTAATGAAATATCGCAAACCATTTCTGAAATGACTTTGAAAGAGGATGGGACATTGAAAGCAGGCTTGAAGCTTTCAATTGGATTTATATTGAAAAAGTTAATTAATTTCTTAAAAGGGGAATATATAATGCAAAACAAAATGGAAGAATCCGCAGAGATAGATTTGTTCAAAGCTGTCCTGGATTATAATTGGGATAGTATTTTTTTTACAGCCAGAGTTCAATGTGAAGCAAAGAGAACAAATTTGAGAAAACCCAAAGAGATGCCATTAGAGAATGATATAAAGAAGCTACGGCAATTTATTACTGAAGAGATGGTCCGTATTTGTGAGGATGATTATCAATTATTTGATTCACATATGTTTGTTAGGCTTCGCAATGTCATCGTAGCTAGGCTTACAATGTTTAATGCGAGGAGAGGCGGAGAACCCGCAAGGATGTTGTTAAAAGACTGGAATGATGCAGATTCAGGTGTATGGGTTGATCCCCAGCTTGTACAACATGTCACTGATCCTCTGGAAAAAGCGTTACTTGAGAAGTATAAGCTGGCCTATCAGTCTGGAAAGGGAAGCAAGATGTTAGTCCCTGTGTTGATACCCAATGACACAATTCAGCCTTTAAGGAAACTTGCACAGGAGCGTAAAGCTGTTGATATTTCAGACAACCCATTTCTTTTTCCAAATACAGGAATATCCAAAGATCATGTAAGTGGTTACATTGCCATCAAATATGTCACTTCCTTAGTAAAGGATTTAGAGAAACCCCAGTTGTTAATAGCTGATAAATTCAGGCACCGAGCTTCGACATTATTTGCCTTACTTGATGTCCCACAACACGAGAGAGATGTCTTCTATCGACATATGGGACACAGTGAATCAATCAATCAAAACATTTATCAGTGTCCACTTGCAATACGAGAAATAACAGAAGTTGGTCATTTTTTGGGTCAAATTGATAACTCAGCATCGGTCACTGGGGAAGGAAATTGTAACATTGAAACAAATGACTCTGTAGTGAATAGAGACTCAAATGCAAATTTTGGAACATCCATAGTAACAGCTGCAAATCAAGAAGAAATATTTGATGGTGAAGCAGGAGTGCCAAATCAGCTTACGTGTTCTTCAAAACAAACTGAACCCAAGAGGAATTCAAGCAAAAATCGGAGATACATGTCATGGTCAGATGAGGATACAGATAGAGTCAAGTCATATTTTAAAAACTTTGTCGAAGATGTTTCAGCACATGGTTCAAGGGGATCATTACCTAGAAAGTCTGAAATTATTCTGTTCTTAAAACACCACAGGGTATTTTCACAAAAAGGAATCCCTGAAGGTACACTAATTAGTTTGGTGAAGACAAAGATTTTTAATGAAAGAAATAAATATAGAAGGGAAAGAGCGTTTCAATCGGTGTAATGACAATCATGAATTTGATTTGTATTACATTCATTGTATTGTATAGTGTTATTGACATATTTTGGGGGTTTACAAAAACGTTTTATCTTTATATAGTACAATCTGTTCATCATTGCAATATCCTTTTTTATATTATATGAACATTCATTTGCTCAGCTTGAGAGACAAATGCTTTGTAGAACCATAGCTGCCAACCGTTCTGTTAAAAACGGATTTGTTCCGTATTTGACTTCCTGAGTCCGTAAGTGCTTATTTTTAGTTCAAAATCCGTATTTTGTAATTTTTGACTAATTTGTGGTAAAAAAGCCATGTGAGCCTAATGAATTATTATTATTGATCCATTATTATTACTATTACTACTACTACTATTGTTGTTATTATTATTATCATTATTTTTGGTGTCCAGTGAGAGCATAATCTCCATTTGTGTAGCTCTTTAATTTGAATTATGCCTCTATCATAAATGATTTTCAACAATTAAAAAAGTTCCATTCGTTTATATGACGCCTGTATTTTACTCAAACCTTTCATAATGTATTGGAGATTTGCATAGGATATGGATGTTAGCCTCGATATACTTTGAATATTCTAAGACAGTATTGATACTTTTCATATCTGAGGATGTGACCAAGCACCTGGTTGTGTCCCTCGTACTATCGAAATTGGATTATTGTAATGCTCTGTTGTTTGGCGTTTCGCAATACAATCTGAAACGTCTTCAGATTGTCCAAAACAGCGCTGCCAGACTAGTATTTATGAAGCGTAGGTGCGACTCTGTTTGTGTTGTGTGTTGTGTTGTGTGTGTGTATGTGTGTGTGTGTGCTTGTGTGTGTGAATGAGTATGTTTCAGCCAAAGTAATTTGTAATTTAAGCGCTTAGAGTCTGGTGTCTCGGAGTTATAGCGCTATATAAGTTTTCAGCATTATTATTATTATTACTTTCACTATTTGTTACAAATATTATTTTAATTAAGAATAAAATTAAATCCACCTTTTTGATTGGAAGGTATTCAATAAGAAAATCAATTGCTTATATTGATTAAAGATGACAATGATTATTTCCCTTTATTAATTTATGAAATATATAAATTTAATCCCTTTAAAAACATCTTCATCTGATTTTAATTTTTTTTTTTTCAAGCAAGCTTTTGTAACGGTTTAGGTTCAAGAAAAATAAGTATACTCCATTTTTAGGTGTGTTTATCTTGTCAAAGTAAAGAAGTAGGAATTCTCTAATATTTAGAGGTGCATTTTACTATAACTACTATTATAGTATACTACTTAAAGACCATTATGTTGCATGAAAGAAAACATATATGCAATCGTCTACTTTTTATCTGAACTCACCTAATTTTTACCCCAAAACGCCCTCTCAAGTGATGTACCAGGTTGGTAGTTATGCATTTCTAACCATCTTAAGTTATTTCATTTATTTTACAATTGTGCTTCTTGTGTATTGGTCCTTATCAAAGTTGAGGCAGTTGAATTCTTTCTTTATATTGTCCGTTCTGAATTTTGATCTCATTGTGGAAAGCTCCCATAGCGGGCAGGGAGGTACACACTGTGTCTGCTATCCCCTTATATCTGTTTTCCAACATGCTTTCAGTCTTTGTCTTGGAATGAGATTACTTGTTTTTTTCCTGGCCCTCGCCGGAGTCCTAGCTGGGAGGGAAGCAGTCAAATGCATATTTATTGTTTTGGGAGATGATATTTTTTTCCTTGTAAATCATCTCTCTGTTATGTATTATTACTATATTTGTTATTTTTTAATGTATAATGTAAGCATTTGAGTGTGTTCCTCTTTGTTGGATTTTGTTCTTGTGTCCGGATAAGACTTATAGGTGATCTCAAACTAAGTACATTGGTGATACGCTCTTGGAATCTACATCTGATCCCTATTTGTTCCCAGTTCCCCTATGTCTTACTTTCTCTTGGATGCTTCAACTGTAATTCTAGAACTTTTTACTATCCAATTTTCTTCCTTTTTACTGGCGCTGATATAACCTAAATGTGTTGCAAGCGCCGTAAAACCCTTAAAAACAAAACAACAATCATTGTGGAAAGTGTCATTTTAACGATTCAAATGTGCTGGTACTAAACCCGATAATTGAGCAACATTTGGACTAGCCTCTGTCATCTCAAACTTGTTAGTGTTAGTAATAGTAATTAAAAAGGCTGACTTTTATATGTTGCGATTCGATGAAAGGGGGGGGGGGGGGGCGGGGCTTCGGCACACATCGCCCCTCATCCCGGGCAAAATGAGCGTTCTTTATTTTATTTTTGAAAAGTTGGCAGCTATGTAGAACTATCTGAAAGAATCAGATATGGCAGAATAAAAAGTCTTTCTACTAACCCTAACTTAATTGGCCAATGTAGCTTTATGTTCAGCATTTTCTAGATACCTAATGTAAAATTTCACTATTCTTTTTATGATAATTTTAAGAGTTGCAATCTTTAGAGGTGACTGTCAAGAAATGACACCTCTGTGCATTTAATTTCATTCTTTCTTTATCCCCTCATCCTTAATCAAAATAATAATAATTAATAATGAAAAAAAATGCAGCAACGACAGCTTAGAACGGCATAAAGTGCTTAAGAATTATTTTTTTTGCATTAAACTTTATTCAAACGATTTTCAACACTTTTGCTTCACAGTTTATGCTTTTTAACAAATGCAATTAAGCAACTTACCAGCAACAACATATTGGTTTGTTATCATTTGAGGGTTTTATCAGTAAAACTGTTTCTATCCTTTTATGTTGCACTGTACACATAGCAAACTTCATGCTTTTATTTGGTGACCAAAGACTTATGTGATACAGTGGATGAATGTTTGTGATGGCTTTTGGAACTGAAATAAACCTGCAATATGATTTGTAGACTTCTATCGTTATGTATCATTTTTCGGTCAAATGTAAATGTAATTTTACACGAGCTTGATGTATCATAAAACCCACAATGAGCTCAACGTGCAGCTGGTAGTACATTTATATGGACACGAACAACGTTGTTACAATTCAGTAACGTACTCCAATTAACACAAGTGAGACTGTAAATGAGACTTTTACAATGACTCTGCATCGCCACAAATATGGATTCGAACCCTGGCAACTCGGGCGTCAGACGAACTGTCTACCACGAAACCAAAGCAAGCATTGTGCAAGTTAAAGTGAATGAGATGTTGATTGAAGCCGTTCATTGTGTCCATCAGATCTGCTGTCCTATCCATCCAACTCCATTCACTGGGTGGGGTTCCCGACTTCCCATAATGGGCAGGGACGTACTCGTTGCGTCTTCTATCCCCCTATGTCTGTTTTCCAACTTGTTTTCTGTCTTTGTCTCGGGATGGGATTACTTGGTTTTGTCCAGGACCTGGCTGGGAGGGAAACAGTCAAATGTATAGTTCGAGTTTTGGGAGATTATATTTTTCCCTTGTAAATCATCTGTCTGTTATGCTCTTTATTGTTTTGTTTACATATTATTTATGCTTTGTAAACATTTGAGTGTATCCCTCTTTGTTGGGACCTGTGCTTGTGTCTGAATGAGACGTTTAGGTGATCTCAAACTAAGTACTTTGATAGTGGGCTCTTGGAATCTACTGTTTCCTATTTGAAACAAATCCCCTTTGCCTTACTTTTTCTTGGGTGCTCTAATTGTAGTTCCAGAACTTTTTATTATCCCATTTTCTTCCTTTTTACTGGCGCTGATATGACCTTAATGTGTTGCAAGCGCCGTAAAACCCTTAAAAACAAAACAAAACAAACCAAGTCCATTCAGTGGTATACAACAACAACAAATAAACTCCTCTGCCTGGTCCCTTCTATCTATGATCTTAACCTGGGTCGTCAGGTTTCTAAAGGGGTCGGGGACTACAAAAACAATGGCGCACGGAGCAACTGGGAATATTTTTTGCCGTGTTTGAGTCCCAGGTTATTTCCCTGAGCGCCCCTTCTGAGGGATGGACCTTCCCAGGAGTTAGTAAATGCGTTGCTCGGCCACTTCACTCTACGCACACTGGGATAAGCTTCGACACTATGGCCATGAAGCTCTTAATCTTAAGGACTTACTTTATTTTAGACAATTTGGTGGTAGCTCACTTGAAAATGCACTCTTAGGTATACACATATATAAACATATACTGGGCTCCCTAAAAGGGTTTTTTAATGTGGTCTCCCTAAAAACATGTTTTTACCAAATGTCTCCTTAAAGCTACAGAAACACTTAGTAAAACATTTGGGGGACCGAGTAATTTTCTATATACCATTGTGATCATCAAGCATCAGAATTGTGTTCATAAATCATTGTAGGGAATCAAACTATACTCATTTGAACAAAGATTGAACAGTTTAATCAATTTGAACAAGACATATGCTTGGTCCTCCAATTGGTGCATTTCACAGTGGTCACCTTAATAGTGGATTGATACTTATATATATATATATATATATATATATATATATATATATATATATATATATATATATATATAAAAGAGAGAGAGAGAGAGAGAGAGAGAGAGGAGAGAGAGAGAGGGGGAGAGAGAGAGGGAGAGAGAGATGAGAGAGAGAGAGAA
>NC_088372.1:34306677-34339177 GCF_034508935.2 Berghia stephanieae
TAATAATAATAATGATAATAATAATAATGATGATGATGATGATGATGATGATGATGATGATGATGATGATGATGATGATGATGATGATGATGATGATGATGATGATGATGATGATGATGATGATGATGATGATGATGATGATGATGATGATGATGAAATAATAACAACAATAATGTGCTTTTACATATATGTCCCTCCGAATGCAATTATGGGCCCAGTTTATTATTGTCGCAATGGACAATATTTTGCGTCATTTAAAAAACAAAGATTTCCATCACAATAGTGAACAATGAATTATGTTTTCAGACATGAAAATAAGTGGTCCTCGTTTTTACCATAGAGATAAGCTGAAAGTGAGATAAAAGTCGATTAAAATAAGAAGTAGATACATACCGACATGTGTTCACTTTTATTCGCTAATTATAAATTTGCACGTTGATACTCTTCTTAGCTCGGAACTATTCAGGTAAGAAGTTTATAAAGCTACCATCTCTCTTCTTTCAATGAAGTAAATTTGGATAAGTTGTTTTCAGTTTTGTGGTTGTTGCCAACATGGCAGCCTGGTCCGGTTTTACAGATGAAGACCTCAGAAAAATGCGGCACAATTCTCAAGAAAGTATGCTTGGTATCCACATTCAAACTTTTTTGCATTTGCTTTAGCAAGTCTCCAATTCATGAAATGTTTAGCAGCTCGCCACAAACTGAAAAGTCAAATGGAAGACTAAAATTCTAGGTGGAGGCTAGGGACCAACAACAGTGAGACCAAGATTTTGGCTCCTCGGCGTAAAAGTAAAGGCTGTCATTATTCACAGACACCTGTCTGGGAATAACCAATTTTCGTTAGTCCCAGACAGGTGTTGGCAGAAAGGTTTTATGCAAAATGCCAAACTAGGCGTGAAAAATACCAAATATTCTGAAAAAAATGCCAGTGGTTATTTGATTGTGTCCCAGAACAGTCAATATAGGCACTTGCAAGAAGTAGCTCTCGCGAGTTGAAAACAGGCGAGGATTTCTGTTTCCGTTTTTGAGGGGAAAAAATTTAGGAGTGATTTTAAAATGCTCATTCTTCTTTCTCAGTGGAATGAAATGGCATGTATTATATATCATTGGAAAGGGCATAAAATTCTACATACAATGATGCTAGAGAGGTGGGCCTTTGGCCGACCAACCTCCGCTGCACGTCCAACTCGCCTTGAGCATGCATTCACGTAAAATATAAAATTTTTTTAAAAAACCTACCTCTGTGTCAAAAACTAGCATCTTTCAACTTTCTAAGAAACATTTTGATTTTTCAGAACTTTAGTTCGTTAAAAAAATACCGGCCAATCTGACCCGTTGAGTCGAATGAAAACGAAATCTTGTTGTTTACACGGTTCGAAGGAAATGCCGTAAATAAGCTTTCATGGACTTCCTGTGTTGTTTTTACAGTGTCACGTGACCGTTTTGAGAAATTTGTCGTCTGCTACAAATAATTAGACCGGTAGGGGGTAGATATTTTCGTTGGAGCAGAGAAAAAGTGAGTATTATTTCTTGGACTTGTAGAGAGGCCTAGGGTCCACCAGCAGGCAAGTTGATTGAATAAAAGAAAAAAAGGCCTTTTTTATCCGCCGCCACCACCACCGTGAGAGTGGAGAAAGGGGGGGGGGGGGGGGGTTGCATGAAGACGAAAGGGAGACGTGTCGCTTGGTGACCTTGTGTGACGTAGAGCATCTCAAGGATGCTGGCAGCAGTTGCAGGTGTTCTTAACCCCTTAACGGCGTAGCTAATTTTTTGCTTTTAGATAATAGTTTGCTTTTATCTTTATTATTGTTAACGGGGAATACAGCGTTTCCACCAAGAGAGCAGTCAGACTATCGCAACTCGGACTTCAATTGTCTATAATCGTTTTGCCGTTACTTGTCTTTTGATGATAGAAGATTTGGTGTTAGGTCAAAGATCGAATTTCGCCGCTAAAAGGTTGCATTGCGACTGGATTTGCTCCCCTCCCCTCCCCCCCCCACCTTTTTTTTTTCTTCTTTTTTTTTTTCACCTTAGTATTGTTGATTGCTATTTCCTTTTTTATGATTAGCAAGTGCCGTAGGAGTCTCACTGGATGCAGGAGTACTGCAATTAACCCTTTGCCAGTGACACTGATTTTTTGTTTTTCAAATAATAGTCTTCATTTATATTATTTTTTAACGCAGAAAAAACAAACGTTTCCACCATAAGAGCAGTAAGAATATTGATAAAAAGCGCTTTGAGCACGTTGGGTGGATATTGCTCTATATAAAAGCTCAAGTTTTTAAATTGTAATTTGTTTTTTGTCTTTTGATGAAAACGGTAAGATTTTATTTTTGGTCCAAGTAAGATTGATATTCGCCTTTAAAAGGTTAAGTTGTTTTGTTTTTTCAGTTTTTTTTTTTGTTTTGTTTTTCAAATGCGAATACGCTGCTTCTTCCTTTTTTTTTTTCCTCAACTGGCAAGCTATCGCCGTACTTACCCGCATGGCTTGCACACACAAAAGGATACATCTAAGTCACAAAACCTTACATCCAGGTCACAAAATCAGACAACTAGGCCACACATCAAGACATCTCTGTTTCGTTTGTTCCAAGATAGCAAAACAAACCAGACGTCTTGGAGTTCGAAAAAGCTTTCCATAAAATATTTGGTATTTGCAAGACCAGAAACCAATTCCCTATACAGCTCTTGTGCACGGTTACTTATGACCTTGATCTCTTTCGTACCCACCCCCCAAAATCCCACTTATTGTGTGGTATAGGCAGAACATAGTAAATAGCTGGACTGCCACATGCGTGACTAAATTGGCCAAAGAGAGAATCTATACTTTGGCATTAGACACCCATTACCTGATGTCTTGGTTTTTAATCCTAGCCTAGTGAGAGAGAGAAAACAAAACAATCATACATGTATCTGCAAACAACAGAACGTTTTCATTTTACATTGAGATGGGAAGGGGAAGGGATAACATTATGACGAGAGAGAGAGAGAGGAGAGAGAGGGTGAGAGAGAGATGGGCGGGGGGATGGGGGGATAGTAAGGGGGAATGGGTAAAGATGAAAGAAACAATGGGTTGCCTGATGACGTAGATCAAAGGATTGTTACAGCGGTGTTCACGGAGCGTACTTCGTGAAATTTTAACCTTTTACAGTGACACTGATTTTTTTCTCCAGATTGCTTATGCAGAATAAATCGTTTCCACCAAGAGAGCAGTAGTAAGAGTATATTTCGACTCGGGCTTCAATTAAACTATAGATCGCAAAGCTTGTCTTTTAATGATAACATTAAGACTAAGATCTGGAGTTTGGGGAGTGTAAGATGGAATCTCGCCATTAATGGTTAAAATTGTTTTGATTTAAAAAAAACAACTCACACACACACACACACACACACACACACACACACACGAGCGCGCGCGGTCACGACAGCGAGGACCATCACTGACAGAATGTTGCAACGGTAAACCGGTTTACGTTACATAGATCCTGAGGCTAGATGCCCCGTTACCGTGTACGTAGGCACTCCCAAAAAAAAAGGAAGAAAGAAAGAGACACACACACACACATACTCACACACACACACACACACACACCACACACACACACACCACACACACACACACAGTCTCGCATCCTCTACGAACTAATTTTGCGCACCAATTTTTACTGCACTTATGCACCAAATTGCATACCTATCTAGGGACACTTTTTTCCGTATCTTTTTCTCAATAAACTTTTTAAAAACCTTTGTTTTGCGCGGCTATTGCGCGGCAGGCGGCTGGCACTAGGGGCACCAACCTATGGGTCAGACGAGAAAAACACACGATTTAGCGAGGAATGAAACATTAAATATTTAGGATATAATTTCAAACACAACTTTTGAAATTCATCAAGGATTGTCTAGTACCGAATGTTTTTTTATAGAAAACAAATGTATCTTCAAATCTAAACTGCTTTTGACGGTAAGCGGTAAGTTTTTATTTATTTTTCTGTCCAAACGAATTATTTGTCCTGGTTATAGAAGCTAAGTATTGGTAACACCGGCTCAGCTCTCTAATATTATTATCTTCCTATATCATGATTTTGAGAAATCTTTGCGTAAAGAGAGTATATGTGTTTAAACGCTTATAACTTTTAAACCAGAGATGGTCCTTCTTAATAAAAAAAAGTCCTTCTGAGATACATATCAAAGTAGCTTCTCTAAAAATTTCAGAGCAAAATATGTTTGCACTCAAAAGTTACAGCTCCCCCAAAAAACAGAATTGGCCTCGATTGTTTACAGAAGCTGCCATTTTCTTATACTGATTCACTTACTGTCGTCTGCTGGGTTTGAGAGATAACTTCATCAATCCACATCAAAACTTTACATCTTTATATCTTACAAAATATTCCATTTATGGAAGTTATTTTTGTTTTAAATTATTCAATTAATTGGCGTTTTCATGTCCATGCATTCATTTTATAATTTACAATTCTCTTCCTTTTTTTTCCGATTGATTTTTCACTGTTGATTTTGACGTTTTTCATCCTTTGACGGACGTCTGTCCAATTTAGGGGAACGGGGGAGGGGAAGTTTTTAAAATCACCTATTTTCGACCATTTTAAACACTAATACACCACCTCAAACATTTATCAGTCCATATCTCTGCTTTTATGAGGTCTATTTTCATTTTGAAAAGTTCAAAGTGAACAACTAAATGACGCCGATTCAGTGGTGTATTTGGTCTATCTACATGTGAATAAATATTTAATTGTCGAATTTTCCAAAATTCCAATAGGTCATTCATTTGCATGTCGTGATCTATTTTTCCTTGATTTCAGCTGTTTCAGCTCTAAACTATACCTTTATCTCTCAATAAATAATTATTTTTCTGTTTGCAATGTATTACAGAGATGTTGAATTACCACATGTAAAAATTTCAAAGTTGTATCTGAAGCCGTTTCTGAATTATACTTGATTATCCATTGGGTTGCTGTGTTTTGGTCACATATTTTCCTATTAAGCTTCTATAGAAATTTTTCACCACATAAAAGGTCATAACTTTTTAACTAGTTGAGATAGAGCGATAATTTTTTCACTTTAGTAAATGTTTCACTCCCCTTTATTTTTCTACGCTAAATTAATACTGATATCACTATTTTGAAAAATTCTTGCAAGTGCCTAGTCAATATCAAGTGATATTTAACACAAGATGAAAGTAAATAGTGATAAATGTCAAATCCAGCTTTAAAAAAGTGTCACTTTGAACTGAAAACGTCAAACTGGCAATTCGCCTTTTTTTTTTTCATCCAGCAAGAAAGTTGTTAATCAATCATCAAATCTGTTCATATTCATAGTCCACCAACCATTAAAATTAGAATTTGTTTCTATAATTTGTTCATTCTGACCACAATTTTGGGGATATTGATGATGGCCGGGAAGTTGTTTCCTCGGCCATGGTGTTGTTCGCCCCAAAGCCCAAAACCAACACCTGTTTTTTCCCGTCTTCTTCATACAAGACAATACAATTTATCATCACACGTCCACAAAACGAGATCCCACAACATATTCTAATCAGATATGTGAATTTTAAGATACATCGACACCGGTGTGGATAGACAGCTCAGTGGGTTAGACCACCTTTCATTTTGCTCCTTTTAGCTGCACAGGTTCGAATCTGATCGCTTCCCCCCCCCCCCCCCCCTTTTTTTTTTTCTGAGCGAGTCTATTCTTTTATCCTTTTTGTTTGGCTTTCTTCTGTTTCTGAGCATGAAATTTCTTTAAATTGTTTTTATTTTAGAATTTAAAAAAAATTATTGTTTTTCTCCTCTATCTGACCATTTGGTCGCTCTCTGAATATTTCTGTTTGTTTGCTTTTTAATTATTTATTCTGTTTAGAATATACTTTTTGAGATCGGAGTGGGGACGAATATAACAATTTGCTAGAAAGGAACTAAAGAGAGAGAAAAAGAGGTGGGGAGGGGGGTGGGTGGATGGGACATTTATCATTTGCAACACTCTGTATAGAAAGAAGATGGAATAAAATTTTTTTTAAAAAGTGGCAGAACCAGGATTCGAACCCACATCGTCGAATCTGACATGCCTCTCAAGGCAGACGACTTAACCATTCGACGCATATTGTGTATATGTAGTAACGACTGATTTATTGTTGGGTAATTTTATGTTTTTATTGATATTTTATTAGCTTTACTAATTTCTATTTGCATTTCGAAACATTCCATATTCTGGAATGTGGATAATTGTTTGAAGGAGCAGAGTTTCAAAAAAGGTGTCTGGGAATAACGACACCTGTCTGGGCATAACAAATTTTCGTTATTGGCAGACTCTGTCTGGGAATAATCACAGCGAAAAGTAAAACTGTATTTTCGTTTATGGAGCTGTTTCTTTAACTGTATTTTGAAGAGGCGAAATTTTTCTTCTATTTATTTATTGCTTGCCTGTTTGTTTTTGTTATTGTTCTTGCCTTTTTGTCTGGGGGGGGGGGGGGGGGGGGGGGTCATTTTAGGTAATAATCAAATCACGCCTCCCCACCCAACACCAAAAAAAGTGTCAGAAAAGAGATTGCAAATTATCGGTGAGCTGCCCACATAAAATTTAATTTAGTTTTGTTTTTTAACAATATTTTAAATGTTTTGCTAGGTAAACTGTGATTTTATTTATGGAACCACTTCATGTTGTCGAGTGTTTAAAAAAATTTTTTTAAATAAAATTTTATTAACTTTTTTTTTTCTTGTTTTTTATTTATTGGTTTATTTGTTTTTAGGCCTTGTAGCTAACATTATTATCATACCCCTACCCCCCCCCCCCCCCCCCCACTCCAAAGAAAAAGTTGTCAGCGTCCAATGCAAAAATTTATTTTTGTTCTCTTCTTTTTTAAATTCAATTTTGGCCAGATAGACCATGATTTTGGCCTCCTGAATAGAGCCATGTTTTCATTTATGGAATTATTTCTTGTACTATTATTGTGTTGAGAAGGCCATTTTTTTTTTTTTGTTTTTTAAAAAAAATTGTTTGTTGTTGTTGCTATTGGGGCCGTTTTAGGTCTTGTAATAATATCATAAAAAACCCCTACCGAGAGACAGAAAGATTGTAAGTTTTCAGCTGCCCAACACAAATTATTTGAATTTTCATTTTCCTTTTTGTTCTTCAATTTTCTTTTATGTAGTTCCATGAAATCTGTTCACTTTTCTGTAGGGAGGGGGGAGGGGCTACTTACTATTGAGTACACTGCCGTACAACGATGAATACAAAACCTTTGTGTGTAAAGGGTTTTACGGTGCGTACAACACATTTAGGTCACAACAGTGACACCAAGAACGAACATCCCCCCCCCCCCCCCCCGCCTCTCCCCAGAAAAAAAAAGAAGCAAGAACAGCAACAACAAAACAAACAGGCATGCAATAAATAAATAGAAGAAAAAATTTGCCACTTCAACATAAAGAAACAGTTCTATAAACGAAAATACGGTTTTACACTGGTGAGCCAAAATCTTGGTCTCCCTAGCCAAAACAAGCCATTTTGGCTAGAGAGACCAAAATCATGGTCCATAGAGGTAGATGGTGCGAGGGTCCCTTCTCTCTCTCTCTCTCTCTCTCTCTCTCTCTCTCTCTCTCTCTCTCTCTCTCTCTCTCTCTCTCTCTCTCTCTCTCTCTCTCTATCTTTCCTTCCTTCTCTTTTTTTTTGTTTTTGGGAGTCCCTACGTACTTATAACCAGCCACTTAGCCTCAGGATCTATGTACATGGTAGCTGGTTTGCTGTCATCAGGCAACCCATTGTGTCTTTCATCTTCTCCCATGCCACCTCCCCTCCCCCTCCCCCTTCTCTCTTGTCACAGTGTCATCCCTTCCCCTTCCCATCTCATGGTAAACCGAAAACTTTGAAGTTTTCACGCCACCATCCACTATCAGAAGGCTTCTGTAGCTGTCGGTGGGATACCCAGCAGCCAAGCAGTTCGTCACACGCACGTATCATCATTAATTATCGGCCCGGCATCAGCGATCATTTACTCTCTTTGTACAATGACCATGGGCTATAAATAGAACTTGGCTTAAAAATAGATCTATTGGTTTTCTTTTCAGCAAGTGCCGATGACAAACGTGGTTCATCTTCCAAAAGAGGAATGGCTCGCCGCCCAAGGGGATCTGCTGCTCCTCGTCAAATAACTGAGAGACCATCGGACCTAGCTCAAGGTAGAACCATTCGAAGTGAGGAGAGGCTTTCATCTGACAAAAATGTTGCGAGGGAGGGGTCGAGAAAAGATTTACACCGGGGCGAAATGGCAAAGAATGAGGACGTTTCAAAATCCGACAGTTCCTCCTCAGCTCAGTCCACAGCACAGTCGTCAGAAACGGACAGAAATTTGAAACAGGAGACAGTTCCCCAAAAAGAGGTTGTGGAGCTCAGCTCAGACCAAGCTTTAAGGTATTAATGGTTATTTTCAACATTAAAATAAAAAAATTCTCGACAGACTTTTTAAAAAAAGAGCATTTATATAGCCCAAATATCCACTAAACATGCTGTAAGTGCTTTACAACGGGTCCTTAGCCAGCAGCAACACTTAACATTTAAGCCAAAACATGATATCTATAAAGCAATATTACAATTTTTTCGGATAGAGAAAATGCTCTTGACGGCCAGGGCCTCATTTTATACCTGATTACGATCAGGGAATGTGAATAAATAGAACTTAGACCGAGAACCTTCTAGTACGAGGGCGGGTGTCCTACTCTGGTATCCCACATAGCTGACTAAGCAATGCTCATGTATTTGGTTGTGCATTTATTCAACTATGGGTACTCATGTGTTTGGTTGTGCATTTATTCAAGTATGGGTACTCATGTGTTTGGTTGTGCATTTATTCAACTATGGGTACTCATGTATTTGGTTGTGCATTTATTCAAGTATGGGTACTCATGTATTTGGTTGTGCATTTATTCAAGTATGGGTACTCATGTATTTGGATGTGCATTTATTCAAGTATGGGTACATAAACTTCTATTTACATTATCTTAATTGAAAAAAAAAACATTTATTGAAAACATGCCTTAGTGTTGTTTGAAGTTGGGGTTTACTTGAAAAAAACTTTTGGTCTAAAGTGAATTCAGAGAATTGGGTGAATGTTTTACTAGCTTGACATTCATTAATTGCCAATTGCAGGAATAAGTCCTCTTCTTTTTTTTTCTTTTTCTTCTTCTTCTTCTTCTTCTTCTTCTTCTTCTTCTTCTTCTTCTTCTTCTTCTTCTTCTTCTTCTTCTTCTTCTTCTTCTTCTTCTTCTTCTTCTTCTCCTCCTCCTCCTCCTCCTCCCCCTCCTCCTTCTTCTTCTCATCATCATCATCCTCCTCCTCCTCTCCCTTCTTCTCCTCATCCTCCAGGTCCTTCTTCTTCTTTTTCTTCTTCTTCTTCTTCTTCTTCTTCTTCTTCTTCTTCTTCTTCTTCTTCTTCTTCTTCTTCTTCTTCTTCTTCTTCTTCTTCTTCTTCTTCTTCTTCTTCTTCTTCTTCTTCTTCTTCTTCTTCTTCTTCTTCTTCTTCTTCTTCTTTATCCTCCTCTTCCTATCTTTTTTTATTTCTCCTATGAAGATTGTAGTACATTTTAAAGGCATCTCTTAATCTTGATATCAATATCAGCTGGTAAGGCGTTCCGTTTGGAATGTAAAGAATGTTTTCTTAATTTATCCCTCCCTAAAACTCCTCATCAAATTACTAACACTGTTTTGTGTTTGTTTTTATTTCAAATAAATTCTAAATGATATCCTTTAATAATTTCAGCATGGAATTGGACAATGTGGTCAAATTTCAGCAGCAACAGAAAGTCATCGAAGAAGCCAACAAGCAAAAACGGGCCCTTTTATCCAAAGCCATCGAGGAAAGGTGAGTGAACAAGTTGAATCAATCCCGTTTTGTGGTCGTCTGTCTCAAAACGACATTGTGTCCTAATGAACAAGGTGAAGGAAATTTGAGTTTTATTTACACGTGTGATTGTATGGCTAGTGTGTGCCTATGTGTGTGTGTGTGTGTGTGCGCGCGCACGTGAGAGAGGGAGAGAAAGAAAAAGAAAAAGAGAGAGGGGTGGGGAGACAGAGGGGGGTGATAGAATGTCTTTCTAGAGATATAATTGGCCGTGTAACGTGTAACTGATTTAACATGTAGGCAATACTATCTATTCATCACAAACGTACCAATACCAATTGTTTACACACAATGGAACCAAACATGAATTGCCATTTCTGGACAATAATGGCCATCTATTATTAATATTATTATTATTATTATTATTATTATTATTATTATTATTATTATTATATTATTATTATTATTATTATTATTATTATTATTATTAATATTATTATTATTATTATTATTATTATTATTATTATTATTATTATTATTATTATTATTATTATTATTATTTTGTTTTGTTGTTGTTGTTCTTATTGTTATTATTATTATTGTTGTTGTTGTTATTATTATAACATTATTATAACAGAGTTGGGGGGGGGGGGGTTGATAAAGCAATGAGAATGGTGAAACCACTGGTTTATTGGAGGATAGAACAATTCCTGTCCACCCAGCAGTGATTGGGTAGCTGGATCTGTCAAATCTGGTGAAAAGTACTTTGTGACAGACTAGCGTCCTATCCAAAGGGTAGAAAGTAACTGCTATTGCCTCTGTCGTGCTATAAATTTGAGAATATTTCTCAAAGTGGGATCCTGTGCTTGTGTCTGGATCAGACTTATAGGTGATCTCAAACTAAGTTTATTGACAGTGAGTCTGCCCTCGGAATTCACATCTGTTTCCTATTTTAATATTTCCATTTTGTCTTACTTTTTTGTGGATGCTCTAACTTGTAATTATTATTATTATTATTATTATTATTATTATTATTATTATTATTATTATAACGGGTGATTCATCTTAACTACCACATCATCTCATTCATCTGTGGTGTTTCAATCATCCTGTTTTGTTGATAAAGGGGAAACCCGAAACGTTCATTTGATCTGTTTTTGTAATTAAATTGAAGCTTACATTCAACTTCACGTTATTATTCATTTCTCCGAGCTTCGAGCAGCAACATTGACACTAACTTGTAATTCTAAAATTAAAAACCAGAAAAAGAAAAAGCTCTAAATCTACGCGATATAATATTTTAGTCCAAACAAAGTGCTGTCATAAACCATGATTGTCATTGTATTGTGCATGAGGTTGTCCCAATTTAGCTCTTTGAAAAGTTGGCCGCTATGAGTTACTGTAGAAACTACTATTTTTATCTCCTAAATTTATTTTTTTAATATTACTTTTTAAGTTGATTTAATTCATATTTTATTTCTTCAGGCGTAAAATGGCCAAAGCCGAGGCTCAGAAATTGGTGAAAATCCAACAGGAGTTGACCCATCTTGACACGTTGCTCAATGTGGATGTGGGAATCATCAGGGATAAGATTGAAATAGCTAGTCTGGACTACGCACACGCTCAGTGAGTTTTCAATAGTAATGAGCAAAAGTGAATTTAACAGCTTTAAATAAAAGAACAAAATACCAAACTCAGAATGTTTCGGGCTCAAAACCCTTCTTCAGCCAACAACAAAAATCAATGAATACATGAATTTAAAAAAACCAGATCGATGGCAGAGAAATATTCGGCACAATTTTTAGTAACATGTCTGGGGGTTTTTTTCATTATTTTTTTTTGCTGGCTGGTGAAGGGTTTTTAGCCCAAAATGTTTTGTGTTTGGTATTTTGTTCAATATCACAAAACATCAGTAGTAAAATTAATGTATATGGTTTTTAGAATTAAAATAGATAAATTAACAAATAAAAAAGAAAGGGTAAATTTCTAAATTAGACAGGATTATTTACATATTCGTGAGGAAAGCTATAGCAATAAATCTACCAGTGTAAATTGAATATAAAATTACAAGGTTGTTCGGTGTACGCCTATGGTTCTATTTAGATTAGTATTCAGAGAAATGATTTCATTTTATTTGACTTGAATCCATTTATTTATGTCGTGCAGGACCACAGCCATGGAGAAGCACTCGCCTCAAATGCAAGGAGTAATGGCTTTATGTAATTTATTATCTCTCTATTTCTCCTTCAGGAAACGCTATGAAAAGGCAGAAAAAGAATTCATTGAGGCTAAGATGGATCTTTTTGAAAAGAGTGAAGCAAAGGAGAAACTGACGGAGCATCTGTACACCATCATCAACCAGAACGAGGTGAGTCTCGACTTTAACCTAATTCCAATGTTGCCAATGTTCCTTATGTGTTGCCAATTTGTTTATAATTGCAAAAGCGATTGTAATTTAACCAGCTGTCAGTAACAAATCAGTTAAGTATCTTGGGAGATAACCCATTGCAGTGGTCGGGAATTTAATGGAGTGAACGACTTCTTGACTGCGGCGCAGGTAAAGAACTAAAAGATCACCTGTTGAAGTTCAACACTGTGTTTGGACAAATCCTGTAAACATTTGAGTGTATTCCTCTTTGTGGCGTCCTGTGCCGGTATCTGGATGAGACTTTTAGTTGATCTCAAACTAAGTACACTGATTGTATGCTCTTGGGAATCTTCATCTGTTTGAACCAATTCTCCTATGTCTTACTTTTTCTCAGGTGTATTAGTTATACTTCTAGAAATGTTTTACAATCCCATTTTCTATTTTAAAATATTTTTTTTTACTGCTGCTGATATGACCTAAATGTGTTGCAAATGCTCTAAAACCCTTAAAAACAGAACAGACAAAAAAAATCAATCTAAGTCATATTTTGGGTCCTAAAAGGTTAATGTTATCTTCTTTTCTTTTTTTTAAATTCCATTTTCAGATTCGAAAGGCCAAGAAACTGGTGGAGCTGATGGAACAGCTGGCCATGCAGATTTCTCCTGAGGAAATGGAACTGTCCATGCCGTCCATCCCACAGCTGACAAACTTCACTGCAGCCTCTACCATTCACCAGCCTGGTGTCCTGAACAATCCTCAGAAGGCATCATCATCCTCGCCTCAAATTACGGAAGAAACCGGTAGTGACGTCCACAGTCGGCCTTTGGACGGAGAAGCGAGTCGTGACGGTGTCATGGCCGAGGATGGAAATTGTAAAGTGGTAGCAGATGGGAGTAAAAAGATTGATAGTGGTGTTGTGAGTGATGGTGCTGTAAGAAGTGGTCATGGTGATGATGGTAGTGTTGAAGGCAGATGCACTGCTAGTATAACGGACGGAAAGTTGATGACGGAAAATGTCAAAGAACAGATATTGAATGTTGGTTTGAATAACGATAGTGAGAATTCAGGTTTAATCCCTTCATCAGCAAGTGATAGTTGTAATAATACTGATAATAGTAAAGCTCTTCTCCATACTTCATCTGTCAAATCCCAACCACACTTTTCTGAGAATAATAATAATGATTATTCTGGAAAACCGAGTGAAGAATTCTTTGAAAACCAAACTGTAGTCACCGGTGATGTTGAGAGTTTCAAACCCCAAACACCGACACAGAATTCCAGCAATCTCACAAGTCCACCAGACATGAACAGCTTGAGTGAGAGAACTATAACAGTCCCAGCAGTTTCTCCACAGAAAGCACAAGACACAACGACGGCGATGACGTCATCGACAGATCTGAATGAAAGTCTTTCTCCGTCAGCGAAATCCAAAGACACCACAAAAGCCAAAGGATGGAGTTTGCCTTTTGTGTAATTGCCAATGTTTCAGTGCTGATGGTTTTCATCAGATCTGCGGAAATCCGTGTTTTTGAAGTCAGGTGAGGAATTTCCTCCTTTTAACTCACTCAACCCTAACACCGACTATATCCGTAGTTTACACGGGTTACTTTTACCCCATGCCTATTTATTACATTTTTCTGAGACAAATTATAGCCGTAGTATCAAAGCCATTGTTTTTTGTTTTTGGATGTTAGTGGTAGTTGAATAAAACTATCTATGTCCATGCTCATTTTTAATACATATTTTCCAATTTTGAAAAGAGCAAAATTCTCTAGGATTTAGTGAGTTAAAAAATGACATTTCCCCAATGAAATGCACTGGCAGTGACAGACCTGATGCGTGGTGGAAAACTAGGTGTGGTTCGTGTAAGAAATAGCTATTTGACCTAGTTAAACTTAGTCGTCCTTCATGGAGCTAGAGTTCATCCTGGTTTCTATAGCATGAAATGGACAATAGCAATTGCTTTCTAATCTTTGGATCGGACACTGGTCTATTGCAAAGTACTTTCCGCCAAATCTAACAGATTCAGCTACCCATTCACTACTGGGTGGACAGGAGGGTGAGAAAATATCCCAACTGCACCCGGGATCGATCTTGGTCCCTTTGTGTGTATAGCTAGTACTCTATCAACTGAGCTATCTAAACTAAACTGCATCAATTGTAAAGAATTCTCAAATTAAAATTCATAGAGATTAGGGTTGATCCAGATTCTTCTCATGAAATTTAGGGGGTTTTTTTCCCTAAAAATCTATACATATTTTTCTGTCTGTTGCCTGCAGCTGGTCTGATTCTTCATGATAAATTTTTGTCGATATATTCGCGTTACCGTCACAAAATGGCTGACACCTGATTGAGGCAGCATGAGAATGACAAGCTAAGACAAAGCGACATTCGAATTTGGCACAAAATCTCAATTAAAGTACCCCTCTAGGGCCAATTGAATGTTCTGATGAAAGAAATGATACCATTGGTTCAATTTATAGTACTTTTGTAGAAAGTAGGATTGGATTACATCATTATTTTTGTCTTTCACGACCGGCCACACTGTGCGGCCATTGGCTTGTAGAACAGATTCTTCTTCTTCTTCTTCTTCTTCTTCTTCTTCTTCTTCTTCTTCTTCTTCTTCTTCTTCTTCTTCTTCTTCTTCTTCTTTTCTTCTTCTTCTTCTTCTTCTTCTTCTTCTTCTTCTTCTCCTCCTCCTTCTTTCCCCTCATGATGTCTTTATGGCTGAAGGTCAACAAGATGCAGGAACGCTGTGGCCTTCCCAAGCTTGTGCTGAGACCCATAGATCTTCGACTTTAGTGTCGTCTTCTTGGACCAAATGGTCGCCCATTGTCTTTGTACAGTTCTGCAAAACATGTGTGGCATCCTGCTGAAATGATCTAAATAATAATGTGAAGTTGAATGTAAGCTTCAATTTAATTACAAAAACAGATATCTGTTTTTGTAATTAAATTGAAGCTTACATTCAACTTCACATTATTATTTATTTCTTCGAGCTTCGAGCAGCAACATTTACACTGCTGAAATGATTGCGGTTGTTGTAAATGTACTGAATCTGATTGTTGTGATAAAACTGCCTTAGAAAAATTACCGTAATAATGTTAATGGTTTACAGTTTTAATTATCTTTTTATTGATATAATCTTCAATGGTAATACTACTGCAATGGTAATACTACTGTATTTTATGTTTGACATCTATAGTGTAAGAAAAAAGTGCCGTTTTGTTTTCGCCGTACAGCCCTTGGCTCACACCATGACTTAAAATTGGTCCCTGTCAGTCAAGCCCCTCTGTTAAATGTATTATGTCAGTATGTGGTCTAGTGGAAGGTCCTGGGTTTGAGCCTCGCTCGACGCATAGTTGAATCCTTGGAAAAGGCTCTTTATTCACATTCTCTTACCGTGCTCAGGCATAAAATGAGTACCTGGCTGTTAACAACGTTGTCTTTGTCGAAAAAAAATTGTAATATCGCCTATTGGGTACCATGTCTCGTTCTACATGTTGCTGTTGGTCAGGGACCCTTTGTAAAGCGCTTTGAGCACATTTAGTGGATATTACACTATAGAACAGCTCACATTTTTCGGGGGTTTATAAACATTTTAAAAAAATATTTTGATTTATGTTATGTATGAATCAGTTCTTGTATTGTTTGTGTTAGGTTCTATACACATATATTAGTTATTATTAGTAATCTGTTAGGTTTTATACACATATATTAGTTATTATTAGTAATCTGTTAGGTTCTATATACATATATTAGTTATTATTAGTAATCTGTTAGGTTCTATACACATATATTAGTTATTATTAGTAATCGTATTATTAGTAATCTGTTAGGTTCTATATACATATATTAGTTATTATTAGTAATCGTATTATTAGTAATCTGTTAGGTTCTATATACATATATTAGTTATTATTAGTAATCGTATTATTAGTAATCTGTTAGGTTCTATACACATATATTAGTTATTATTAGTAATGGTACAAATATAACTTTGTTTTCAACTAAGATCTCTGTGAAACGACTAAGTTTGTCTCAGACTACATAACAGAGGTATTTCTGTTTCCCATTTATCCAAGCTTGTCGTCCTACTTTTCTTGCTGGGTGGGTCCTTTGAGCTCCCGTGATGGGCAGGGGGTCACTTGCTGTGTCTTCTATCCTTTCTGGTTTTGTCTTGGAATGGGATTACATACTTGGTTTTGTCCTGGCCCTCGGTGGGATCCTTAGCTGAGAGGGAAACAGTTTTTTACTTGTAAATCATCTCTCTGTCATGTTTTGTTAGTTATGTTTTCTGTTTTGGATTTATTCTGTAAACATTTCAGTGTATTCCTCTTAGTGGGAGCAGTGCTGGTATCAAGATGAGACTTTTAGGTGATCTCAAACTAAGTACCTTTGATAGTGTGCTCTTGGAATCTACATCTGTTTTCTATTTGAACCAATTCCCCTTTGCCTTACATTTTCTTGGGTGCTTATATTGTAATACTAGAAATTTTTAACTATCCCAATTTCTTTCCTTTTACTGGCACTGAAACAACCTTTGTGTGTCGCAAGCGCTGTAAAACCCTTAAAAATCAAAAGAAAAATACAAAAACCTTTTATACAAGCCGTTTGTCTTAATTTTTCTGGTGCTTGACTGGGTGGCAAGTGCCGTTAAACCACTTAAACCACTCAAACAACTGGGTGGGGTTCCTGACCTCCCATAGCGGGCAGGGGGGTACATACTGTGTCTTCTATCCCCTTATATCTGTTTTCCAACATGCTTTCTGTCTTTGTCTTGGAATGAAGTTACTTGGTTTTGTCCTGGCCCTGGTTGGAGTCCTGGCTGGGAGGGAAACAGTCAAATGCATAGTTATTGTTTTGGGAGATGATATTTTTTTCCTTGTAAATCATCTCTCTGTTATGTATTATTAAATTTGTCATTTTTAATGTATAGTGTAAGCATTTGAGTGTGTTCCTCTTTGTTGGATTTTGTGCTTGTGTCCGGATAAGACTTATAGGTGATCTCAAACTACATTGGTAATATGCTCTTGGAATCTACATCTGATCCCTATTTGTTCCCAGTTCCCCTATGCCTTTCTTTTTCTTGGGTGCTTTAATTGTAATTCCAGAACTTTTTATTATCCCATTTTCTTCCTTTTTACTGGCGCTTATTTCACCTAATTGTGTTGCAAGTGCAGTAAAACCCTTAAAAACAAAAACAAAAAGAAAACTCTCTTGTACTTACAGGGCTGGAGTCGAGGTGTTCGCCCTTGATATTGATATACTTGTAAAATACAACTTATTTTTATGTCTGTTCACTATTTTTCAATCTCAACCAAATGTTGTTCCTTATCAGTATTAATTCACTATACAACCCTCTTCTTCCCCTTATGAATTGATTTTATTCTTCTCTATTTATTTGAAAGTTTGTACTTTATTCTACAATGCATGTTGTACGTTTTTTTTCGCCTCTATGGAATTTTACCAATTTATTATTACATGCTGTGTTTTGTGCATATAAATCCATTCTCTCATTGCCTTATTGTCTATAATTACCAAAGAATTTACAGAGTTATGGTTTTAGCATGGGACTATAGGGGGTTGAATTGGTTTGCTTTTTTTTTTTTTTTTTTTTTTTGGGGGGGGGGGGGGGGGGGGGGGGGGGGGAATGTTCATTCCTTGTGAGTCTATTTTGTCCCTTATGCATTTTTATAATTTTAGTTATATTTATATGTGCTTTGTTAGTATTCTAGTTAATTCCTTTTGATGGGATCATCAACATCATCGCCATCAACATCGAACGATATATATATATATAAATGTCTCGTGGGTATCGTTAAATTCCTATGAATCTCAATCAATTAAATGTGATAAAGCATACTTACACTTACATCGATCTATGCACAAAAAAAAAAGAGGGGGACATAACTCTGGTTTGCTCTGATATTGAATTTAAATGTGTGACCCATCGCGATCAAAACGGTGTCACGTCTTTGTCAGCAAGATGCCAGATGGGGATTTTAAGGTAAGAAATGTGAGATTTACTGGTTTATTGTTTTTTATTGTAGTCTAGACGTATGACACTCACCTTTGGATCGGAAGGTCCTGGGTTCGAGTCCCACTCTGAGCGGTGTGAAGTTGAGTCCTTGGAAAAGGCTCTTTACTCACATTCTCTCACCATACTTAGATGTAAAATGAGTGCCTAGATGTTAACAGCATTATCTGTTTCCTGGCCAAATTTCTAAACGCATGTATTTCCAGAGTGACTGGGTGGGGTTCCTGACCTCCCATAGTGGGCAGGGGGGTACATACTGTGTCTTCTTTCCCCTTATATCTATTTTCCAACATGCTTTCTGTCTTTGTCTTGGTATGAGATTGCTTTGTTTTGTCCCGACCCTGGCCGGAGTCCTTGGCTGAGAGGGAAACAGTCAAATGCATAGTTATTGTTTTGGAAGATGATATTTTTTTCCTTGTAAATCATCTCTCTGTTATGTCTTTTTATATTTGTTATTTTTAATGTATAATGAAATGTAAGCATTTGAGTGTATTCCTCTTTGTTGGATTTTGTGCTTGTGTCTGGGTGAGACTTATAGGTGATCTCAAACTAAGTACATTGGTGGTATGCTCTTGGATTCTACATCTGATCCCTATTTGTTACCAATTCCCCTTTGTCTTTCTCTCTCTTGGGTGCTTTAATTGTAATTCTAGAACTTTCGACTATCCCATTTTCTTCCTTTTTACTGGCGCTGATATAACCTAAATGTGTTGCAAGCGCCGTAAAACCATTAAAAACAAAACAAACAATTTCCAGAGTGAACTGGTCAAATACTCTGACCTGATGAGGTTTGGAAAAGAATCTGGTGCTGACTCAAATGATAACTTCCTCAATGATTGGCATACATGTATTTGTACGATTGTAAAAAACAACCGTATTTTGGAGGGATGTTAATATTAATATCATGATTTACAATGTATTGAAGATACAAGAGTAGATACATATCTGTAATATTATTCAAAATAGATATTGTTTATTTTTGAGGGAGTGATAATGTATATAGTAGAAACATATTATATTATGGTTATATTTACTGAATAAAATATTATATTATATATTATTATACATAACTCCTTGTTTTGATTTTTTTTTTCCCATGTTAAAACCTATGTCGTCTGTTTTGTTTTTGTCTCTGGATAGAGGTGGGGGTGTGGGGAAATCACCATTAGCTCAGTAGGAAATTCATCTAACTCGCAAAAGGACTGAATTCTATCTTGAAATGAATGACACACTTGTTTGATTTATGACTCAAATCATTTTCCTACCCTTATCCAAGTGTAAGATGAGTACCTCGTCAATAGTAGCATTGCCTCAAAAAAAAAAAGAAACCCCAAAAAACATCGCCTAATATGTCTTTTCCTGCAAGTGGTGTTGTTTGCTTGAGACATCCTGTAAAATGATTTGACTTTGAGCAAAGTGAATGGATAAAGAACAACTCACGATTATGATTTCGCTCTACAGGGAAATTAAATCAAGGGGCATAACAAAAATAATTCAAATATTTTCAGGTAATGCGAAGTTGCTTCCCTTGAATTTAGTTGAGTCCCAAAACAAGGTTGCCAGATCAATTTTAATAAAGAAAAAGCCAAACACATTTTAGGCAATTGTTAATTTTAAATGAAATACCACATAAAATGACACAACTTCATGGAGCTATGTACGAGGATTTAAGCAAGTGAGTAAGTGTATCGATTTAATGAAAATTCCACCTTGCCAAATTGCCTATTGCACAATTAATAATAATTTTAAAAAGCAGAAAAAAATGCCAAAATGGGAAATAAAATTATTCAATGTCAAACTGCTTCAAAAAAGGCATTTTTGGAATTCGGCAATTAAAAAGCCAAGGTGGCATACCGATTGCACAACTTTGTTCTTAACCCTTTCATCTTCGTCTGGAAAGGGTTAATGAAAACCCGATGTAAACGGTATGCCAGCTTGACATTTTAAAATGCCAAAATGGAAAATAAAATTATTCAATGTCAAACTGCTTCCAAAAAGGCAGTTTTAGAATTCGGTAATTAAAAAGCCAAGGTGGCATACCGATTGCACAACTTTGTTCTTAACCCTTTCATCTTCCTCTGCAAACGGTGTGTCAGCTTGGCGTTTTAAAATGCCAAATCCTAAAATGGGTTTTATTTTTTTGTTTTGTTTTGCCTTTTGGCTCGTTTTTTGTTGTATTTTTTTTTTTTTCGTTTTGTTGTCAGTTTGTTTTGTTTATTCATTTTTTTTAGCCTTTTAGTTTTATAAAAAATGAAGTCATTAGGTAAAAGAAATATTTGGTTTGAAAAATGTTAGCATTTTTTAGCTTTTTTTTTTTGTTTGGTTGATAATACACAATTTTTAAAAATTAAATAAACAATAAAGGCAAATTGTGAAACTCGTTAAATCAAGGCAATCGCTGAAGCAATTTGGCCAAAGTCTGCCAAAGACATATTTTTTTAAAAACCATAAAAAACCCCCACATTTTGGCTAGCTCAGTTTTGTAGTTTCCAGGGCGTGACACGAACTTCGTGAACTGCGCCGTCCTAGGCTCTCTATTCTCATTTTTTTTTCACCATACTCAAGTGAAAAATGAGTAGCTACCTGATACTAATGGCGAAGTCACTGTGGAAATAAAAAAAAAATACTCACACTTTAAAAGTCCTAAGTCTCTTTCTTCAACTTTAGTGATGCTGTTAGCTTGTGTATTTTTGGAAAGCGCTTTGAACACATTAATTGAAAATTGCTCTATATAAAACTAAAAAGAAAAGTAGTCCTTCAGAGCCATTGGGCCTATAGAGCGAAGATTTCTCACTATCCTTTGGATAGGACGCTAGTCTATCGCAAAGTAATTTCTGCCAGATCTAACAAACCCAACGACCCATTCAATGCTGTGTGGACAGGAGGGTCATCTCCACTGCATGCGTGTGAAGGGAGTGATCTACTTCTACCACCTGAGTTATCGGGAGTGATCTACCACCAGAGTTATCGGGACTTCCAACTACATGTAGAGCATGTCTCGCAAGTTCCCAGGTTTAAAAGTTTCTGTCTTCTTCTTCTCCTTCCAGTGTCATCTCATGGGTTGAGGTCGACTTGAAATGACACGCCAATCTTCCCTGTTGACGGCTTGCTGACTGCATTCGGCTGCCGACAATCCTGTCCATGTCCTCACATCATCTATCCAAGTTCTTGCTGGCCTGCCTCTTCCTCTTTTCCCCTCCCTTTTCTGTCTAGATGAGAGTTATTTAAAGGACGAGTTTTCTGACAAAATTTTTTGAACACATATTTTTTCAAGAGCGTTGTTCTTATTTGGTAATTGGAAAGGTTTTGTAGATAGAAATACGAGATGGCAAGTAGTTGGGAGCAGTGCCGTGGATGCACTTGAAACAGAAACAGGCAAGTTTGTAAGCAATCCTCTTCTCCACGGGAAGCCACTGCAACGATTGCCGATTACAAGACTGGAGAGATGTGACAGATGATTTACAAGAAAAAAATCATTTCCCAAAACTATTATATTACTAAACGTTTCACTGCTTCCCTCACAGCTAAGGACTCCAGCAAGGGCCAGGACAAAACCAAGTCATTCCATTCCTTTTAAATTACATACAGTTTGAGGCCATTAAACAAAATGTGTATTGTGTGAGTTTGTCTGAAAAAAAACCTAAAGACAAAAAGGCCGTGAACAAATGGAATGGCACAGAAGAACAAAATGCATTTTATTCTTGCAGATGAAATTGGAGCATAAGTAATAATAATAATAATAATAATAATTAATAATAATAATAATAATAATAATAATAATAATAATAATAATAATAATAATATAATAATAATAATAATAATAATAATAATAATAATAATAATAATGATAATAATAATAATGACAATAATAATAATAATAATAATAATAATAATAATAATAATAATAATAATAATAATGATAATAATAATGATAATAATAATAATAATAATAATAATAATAATAATATAATAATAATAATAATAATAATAATAATAATAATAATAATAATAAGAATAACAATAATAATAATAATAATAATAATAATGACTATGATAATAATAATAATAATAATAATAATAATAATAATAATAATAATAATAATAATAATAATAATAATAATAATAATAATAATAATAATAATAATAATAACAATAATAATAATAATAATAATAATAATAATAATAATAATAATAATAATAATAATAATAATAATAATAATAAAATGACTATGACAATAATAATAATAATAATAATAATAATAATAATAATAATAATAATAATAATAATAATAATAATAATAATAATAATAATAATAATAATAATAATCATAATCATCATCATCATATCTTGTCGCGCCAGTGAGTCAGCCAGTCCCGGGCAGTCTGGTTGCATTCCCTCAGGTCAGCATTGGTGCAGTGAGGTCCCAGCGAGCATTCGGACAGGATGTGGTCCATGGTCTGTCTGGGGTGACCGCATGGGCATTCAGTGCCCGGTGAGATTTTCCATTTAAAGAGATTGGTGACGGTGTTTCCCACCTTTGCTCTAGCTCTGTTCAACGCCACCCAGTCTTTTCTCTTGAGGTCTGTGCCTGCTGGGAGCTTTTCTGTTGGGGGCTGGAGGGCATCGTTTGCTGTCTTGTCCCATTCTACCCATTTGTCCAGGCGGAAGAATGCTGAATGGTCTGGGTGAAGGCTCTCTATTGTGAGGAAGCTTTTCCTTGATTTGAGCCTGCTTTTGGGGCAATTGTGGTCATAAAGGGGGTGTCTCTGGTCCATTTCCTGTTTGTATTTTTGTATTTGGGCATGAGTTTCCCTCCAGATGTGTGGTGGGGCTATTCCTGCTGCACGGTAGACCAGTGGTAATGGTGTTGCTCTCAGCTGGCCCGTTACGATCCGGCAGGCGTTGTTGAGCTCGGGGTCTAGCTTGGAGGCATGGCATGATCGGGCCCATACAGCTGAGCAGTACTCCGCAGTTGAGAAGCTGAGGGCCAATGCTGTGGTCCTTAGAGTTTTAGGGTCAGTTCCCCAGTTCATGTTTGCCAGCTTTCCAAGGAGGGCATTTCGCGTGGACACTTTTGCCTTGGTCTTCCTCACGTGTTCTCTGAAGGACAGAGTCCGATCAAGCGTCACTCCGAGGTACACTGGGTGGTAGTTGTACTCTAATGTCTGGCCATTCCACTTGATGTTAAGTTTTTTGTGGGCTTGGTGGTTGTTGAGGTGAAATGCACACACTTGTGTTTTCCCTGGGTTGGCGTTCAGCGAGTTTTTAGTGTAGTACTTTGTAAGGGTGTCTAGGGCATTTGTCAGTCTGCTCTCGATTGGTTGGAAGGACACATCCTGTGTTGCGAGGCATAGGTCATCAGCATATATGAATCGGCGGATTTTTGGGAACTCAGGCTGATCATTTGTATATATGTTGAAAAGTGTTGGAGCCAGCACTGATCCTTGGGGAAGACCATTCTTCTGGGTGCGCCACCTGCTCTTCTGGCCATCCATTTCAACAAAGAAGCGCCTGTTTTCGAGAAGTGACTGGATGATATTTACAATTTTCTTATTCTTTATCATTTTAGCCACTTTGAGGAGTAGGATCTTGTGATTCACTGTGTCATAGGCTGCAGTGAGGTCGACGAAGACTGTGCCAGTGATCTGTTTTGTCTCAAACCCATCTTCTATGAATTGTGTAAGGTTAAGAAGTTGACCACATGTTGACCGTCCTGGTCGGAATCCAGCCTGGTCTGGAGACAGTTGTTCGTCTAGACTGGGTGACATGCGGGACATAACAATTCGCTCAAATAGCTTGTATGTGATGCACAGGAGGGAGATCGGGCGATAGCTTTTCTTGGATTTTGGATCTTTCCCCGGTTTCAGTAGGGCGACTACTCTTGCTTTCCTCCATGCACTTGGCAGCCTGTTTGTCCTTGCGCATTCATTGAAGAGGTCCAATAGCCAGGATAGGGTTCTCGGTCCAAAGTGTTGAATCATCTCAGTTGTGATTCCATCCAGTCCAGATGCTTTTCCTGCCTTCAGATGGGACAAGGCCTCTAGTAGCTCCTCCAGGGTAAAAGAGTCAAGATGATCTTCACTATCCTTGAGGGCTTTGTCCATTTCACGTTTCAGGGCTTTTAGTTGGCCTCGTGCTTTCTTGGCTGGTTTCCCATTCAGTAGAAGCTGATGTGCTACTTGGTCAGGTGTTACTGCAGCCACTCTTGTCTGGGTATTTTTGTCATTATTCAGTTTTGAAATTGTAGTCCAGGCCTTTTTGCTCTTTAGGGTCATATTGGTGGAGGTTATTAATTCCTTCCATCTTTCTGATCTTTCATCGGCTATCATTGATGTGAGTTCTTCACCCAGTTCTAGGGTTTCTTCACTGAAAGGATCCACCTTGTATGATTCAATGTATCTTTCATATAGTTGCTTGCTTTCATCTTGGAGACATGGAATATAACTTTTTCGGCATCCTCTGGGGATGTTTTTCTTTGCAACTTTCCATATGAGTGTTCTAAAGTCGTCGTATCTCTGTGGGTCACTTTTTATATTGGTGATCTCATTGTCTAAATCTTTAGTAAAGTTTTCCCAATTTGCTTTTCTAAAATTGAATCGTGGTATCGCATTTGATTCGAGGGCTTTAACAGCTGGTTTGATGCTGATAGTAATAGGCCTGTGTTGAGATTTCGGTATAGGCTCACCTACAGTCCTTTCAAAGTTTGAGAAGTGTTGAGAGGATATGAATGCCAGGTCCGGATTGTAACCTTTCTTCCACCGGGCACTCATAAAGGTTTTCTTGTCTTTGGGATTATGGAGGATTGTGAGGTCATTGCCGGCCGCCCATTCCTCAACAGAATCTCCGTCAAGGTTATTTTGCTCATACCCCCATATAGTGTTATGGCTGTTAAAATCTCCAATGATCAGGGTTGGTTTTCTATCAGATAGATTCATTTGGGGCCACTTGAATGGGGTTAATGGAGGTTTGTAGACAGATATGATGGTAATCAGTGTTGTTTCTACTCTGAGAATCTCAATGTCATTTTCTGAGTGGTCATCGCTTTTCAGTATGGTAGATTTTTCTCGGGTGTACATGGCACTTCCATATTTTGGGTGTTCGTGGTGTATTACTAGTTGCATGCCAGGTATGCAAGGTAGTTTTGAGTCTTTGTGGGTTTCCTGTAAGCAAATTATATCTGCTTTTAGCTCTGTCAGTATCTTGCATTTGGTATGGGAGATTCCTTCTGTGTTGAAACTTACAACATTGAAGTTTTCCATTGTCTGGCCCGAGGGGCTATCCTTTTACCGCCCAATTTATTCTCTCTGGTCGCGTAGTGTGGCAATCAGTCTTCTTCAGCGAAGGATTACAGGAGCACGACGTGAACGTTTGCTACTTGCTCTAATAATAATGATAATAATAATAATAACAATAATAATAATAATAATAATAATAAAATAATAATAATAATAATAATAATAATAATATAAATAATAATAATAATAATAATAATAATAATAATAATAATAATAATAATAATAATAATAATAATAATAATAATAATAATAATAATAATAATAATAATAATAATAATGACAATAATAATAATAATAATAATAATAATAATAATAATAATAATAATAATAATAATAATAATAATAATAATAATAATAATAATAATCATAATAATAATAATAATAATAATAATAATAATAATAATAATAATAATAATAATCAACACATGAACATGTAGATGTTATGCTAACAATGACGATGACGACAACAACGACAACGATGATTGATGATGATAACGGTGATGGCTGTAGCGGTCATAACAGCAACATTAAAATTATAACAATGTTATTTTTTTTTAATCATTAAAAATATCATGCTTGTTCATATTTAAAAATTTGAACTCAAAATATGTGATAAAATTTAGAAATAAAAATAAAAAAATCCACCCATGGTATTATCGTATTGTTATCATTATAACAAACAAAAAAAGATAATAATATAAAGGAAAATCATTTTTTAAAAAGAGAAATAAAATGATGGCAACCAAAGAGTGCAGAAAGGTCATTATGAATCATAATAACAGGTTTGTTTTTTATCATGTACAGTTTATATATATATATATATATATATATATAAATGAATATATATCACCCATCATCTCAACGCAGTATTATGTTTGTTTGTTTTTTACGGCGCTTGCAACACATTTAGGTTATATCAGCGCCAGTAAAAAGGAAGAAAATGGGATAGTAAAAAGTTCTAGAATTACAGTTAAAGCACCCAAGAGAAAGTAAGACAAAGGGGAATTGAGAATAAATAGGGATCAGATGTAGATTCCAAGAGCATACCACCACCAATGTACTTAGTTTGAAATCATCTACAAGTCTCATCTAGACACAAGCCCAAAATCCAACAAAGAGGAATACACTCAAATGCTTACATTATATATTCAAAATAAAAATAATAATACATAAAAGAGAGATGATTTACAAGGAAAAAAATATCATCTCCCAAAACAATAACTATGCATTTGACTGTTTCCCTCCCAGCCAGGATTCCGGCCAGTGCCAGGACAAAGCCAAGTAATCTCATTCCGAGACAAAGACAGAAAGCATGTTGGATAACAGATATAGGGGGATAGAAGACACAGTATGTACCTCCCTGCCCGCTATGGGAGGCCAGGATCCCCACCCAGCAGTATTATGTTGGGGTTAATTAAATGCCATAATATTATAAATGATAAATATAATATTTTATATATATTTTATTTCCCTCTTTTTAAGAATCAACTTTTTAATTTCCACCGAACAGAGACTATGTATGTAGATATCGACATGAACATAACATTTTGCAAGTCTGACAACTGAATGCAATTATGGGCTTGATGAAATAACAGGTTGTAATGGACGATGTATTTTGCTTTGGTTTGCAAGTATTTCCAATACAACAATGTACCCATAACAATTTGGATGATCAGACCTGCTTATAAGTATACGTTGGACCATGTTCGTTGTTCTAAATAAAACTTAAAACTGCCAGGGTCCGGGTCTTGTATTTTTGACAAGTAATTCTATATATAGCGCATCTAAATCTCCCAGGACTTGATACTAACTCTACTTTGTCCAGGTCTCGGACTTTTGGACTTTTAACTCACTCAATCCTACAGATTTTTGCTACTTTTAAAAATTGGAAAAAATGTATTAAAAATGAGCATGTACATAGATAGTTTTATTCAACTACCGTTAACATGTAAAATTTAAAAACATTACCTTTGTTACTACGCCTATAATTTTTTTTTTTAATGTGATAAATAGGCATGGGGTAAAAGTAAACTATTGATATAGTCGGTGTCAGGATTGAATGAGTTAACACTCTCTCCTTACCAGACATTTTCAGAAATTTTTTCACAGAATCTTTGCACCAATCCAACACAAAAATAGACTTTTCTTACTCAAACAGAAAAGCAACAAGTACATTCTATACATAATATTGTTCAGAAAAAAATGAGATCTAAAACACCGTGTCAAGTTTTTATCGCTATAGCAACAAATGGTCTTTAAATTTTGTGATGTGGAAGCAAAGAAATCAAAGATAAAATTGTTGGTTGTATCGTAAAGAATGTGACAATTTTCCTGTGGTTGGTATGGAGATGGGTTAATTCACTTTTCAGTATTTCAACTCCTATTACAGCTACAGACAGACCCAGGTTTATTTTTGTTTTTAAGGGTTTTACGGCACTTGCAACACATTAAAGTCATATCAGTGCCAGTACAAAGGAAGAAAATGGGATAGTAATAAGTTCAAGAATAATAATTAATGTACCCAAGAAAAAGTAAGACAAAGGGGAATTAGTTCAAATAGGGAACAGATATTAGATTCCAAGAGCCCATTATCAATGTACTTAGTTTAAGATGACCTAAAAGTCTCATCCAGACACCAGATTCCACTAAGAGGAATACACTCAAAAGTTTACAAATCATATGTTAAAAATAAAAAAATAACAGTACATAAGAGAGGGATGATTTAAAAGGAAAAAAAAATATCAACTCCCAAAACTTAAACTAACTATATATTTGACTGTTTCCCTCCCAGCAGCTAGGGTATCCAGCCAGGGCCTGGACAAAACCAAGTAATCTCATTCCAAGACAAGGACAGAAAGCATGTTGGAAAACAGATATAGGGGGATAGAAGACACAGTAAGTGCCTCCTTGTCCTCTGTGGGAGGTCAGGAACCGACCCAGTAAAGCAACTTTTACGACAATGTTAAGATTGGATTTTCATGAGAGAAAAAAAAAACGTACAAACTGAGAGAAAAAGCAAACAATCTAACAAAGGTGAAAAAAGCTTTTTTTGGCATAGGGTTGGCAGCCCTGCTTGTGACATGAACATTTCTTTCACTTCAACTGTGTACAGATCTCTCACAGACACCAATATATAGCTTAACAAATAAAGCATCGCAATTACCTTTTGGTCAGCTTCGATTAGGTAAATGGTTTGTCTCATGGGGTGTTGTCATTAATTACCAGGTAAATAACCATTTTTTTCAAGCCGTCCATCACAGGGCTCAGAAAAAAAAAAAATTATCGACAATTCAGAAAAGGTGATGATCACATATAAGAATGAATGACCTCGACATAATACCCATTTGAAATGATGAGTCACATATAAGGAAAGCAGCAATCTGGTAGATTGTAAAACAATATAATATATATATGTATATATATATGTATGTATATAAACAGTGTATGTCCTGTAGTCCAGACAGTGCTCTATAAATTTAACAATTCAGAGCATTTTAAAACCAACTCCCAGTCATCTAAGATGGCCGTATCAACATACAAGTTGTCTTGTGCCTTGTTGAAACGGCCATCTTGGATGTATGTGAAGTGATTGATTTGTACTCATTTATATATCGATATTTTTCACAAGTAAGATAGCAATAATAATAATAATAATAATAATAATAATAATAATAATAATAATAATAATAATAGTAATAATAATAATAATAATAATAATAATAATAATAATAATAATAATAATAACATTATCAATGTAACATAAAAATATATTGACTGGGGTTGAGACAGTTCAGAGCTTCGATAAATGTTTAGACGTACTAAAATTCTTAACAAAATACATATACTGTATTAATTAATATGTTACCCAACACCCCGTAATGGTTTGCATTGAGCAGGTCAGGGATGCCCTTTGCTAAAAATAAAAACAACCTAAAAGTTTTTCCCGTAACGAGCATATTTATATATATATATATATATTTATATATAAATGAAAATATTCCATGCAAAGCTTCTCTCCCTCCAATGGTATCAGACCCTTAACTGTTGCTTCTAACCAATCAAGATTACATCTTTTAAAAAATCAACACACCAATATCCCGACCAAGGTTGGCCAGGAAAGGGGGTGGGGGGTGTAAAGACCATCTGTTGTTTTTTTTTTTTTTGGGGTTATTTATAGGGAATAAGCAATTGTTGGGTTTCATGATTTGAAGAGCTCTACGGCGATTGCGACACATTTACGTCATTTTGTACCAGCAAAAAGAAAATGAAGAAAATGGGATAGTCTAGATTTACAAGTGAAAGCACACAAGAAAAAAGACAAAGGGGAAGGGTTCGAATAGGGAACCCATGAAGATTCTAAGAGCATACTGTCAATGTCCTCAGTTTGAGATCATCTAAAAGTCTAATCCAGACACAAGCAAAGGGTCTGACTAGGAGGGACACACAGACAAATGTCTACTATACATTCAAAACAAAAATATAACGATTAGTTCATACCAGACAAATGATTTACAAGGGAAAAAAAATATCACCTCCCAAAACGAACACTTTACATTTGACTGCTTCCCTCTCAGCCAAGGACTCCGGAAAGGGAGTGGACAAAATGAAGTTATCTCATTCCAAGACAATGACAAAAGGCAAGTTGGAAAACAGATATAGTGGTATAGAAGACACAGCAAGTGGCTTCCCCACCAAGACAGAACGGAACAAGTGTGTGTGAAATGTGCCCGACAAAGCAAGAAAGAAAAACACAAGAAAACAACCATCCCAAAAAATCAGTCTACCTCGACTGGGGATCGAACTTCAGACCTTCTGATTACCGGTCAGACGTGCTACCATAACACAGGGAAAATATCACAAGTCACAGTGATACAAGCTGCTAGAAGCTGTGGACTGTAAGTTTAGTACATTCCTCTCCCTTACCTCTGTCAAAATGAAAAGCACCCAAGATTAGAAATATTCATAATTCAAAGACTTACTGCCTCCCTGGCTACAAGAAACCCCATCCAACGACTAGCAGTAGAAGAGACTATAGCCATGTAGAAGAGTGTCTTTAAAGATGACTTGGACTTATTTTTTGGAACCCGTCCTGACTTTCTAAATATCCACATTCTATAGATCCTTCTCTCTTGGTCTCTCCTCCCCCCCCCCCCCCCCCCCCTTCTCACTCTCTCTCTCTCACTCTTTCTTCCTCTCATTCTCTCTCTTTTTCTCCCTCTCACTCTTTCTATCTCTTTCAATCCGCCCCCCCCCCCCCCCCCCCCCCCCACTCTCTAGCTGACACATAACAGTATTGGAATATTAGCACCTATAATTGATTGATTATTAAGAAAGATTATATGTTTAGTACTAAAAATCAAACACAATTCTACGTCCTACACCTCTTTTGCATTTCTATGAACAAAATATTGTTAACCGACCCAAGCAGATCTCACTTATGACACCAACAACAACAACAACAACAAGCATTTTTCTCAAACGCTTGCTCAAGACACAAGCTCATTACAACAACGGAAAAAAAAAAGAAAACAAACAAAAACACAAACAAAAAAATAAATCCCGCCAAATAAACAACAACAGCAAAAAAACAACAAACCCCAATGAAATATCAACCAAACATTTGAACAAATATTATTGTAATTAATTATAAGTAGGGTTCATTTACAACTGATGCATAAAATTATCTGGCATACAACAATAAACAATAAGATAGAAAATGGCCAATGGTAGAAGTCTCAACAGGTTTTTACAACCAAAATTCATAGAAAAATCTTCAAGAAAATAAACAACAACAACAACAACAACAACAAAAACAATAACAACAACAACAGCAACAACAATCCAAGGATATCCTTTGCTAAAATCAAAAAAAAAGTTTTTCTTGTAAAAACCGTATGTGAAAATATTTTGTGCAAATCTTCTCTTCATCAAATGTTATCAACTTTAAAATCATAGAAAAGGACACACAATATCCAACTAGCTTTTCCTTCACTGGTGTCTTTAAATAACCAATACTTTAGCTTTAAATAACCAATACTTTGGCTTTAAATAACCAATACTTTAGCTTTAAATAACCAATACTTTGGCTTTAAATAACCAATAATTTAGCTTTAAATAACCAATACTTTGGCTTTAAATAACCAATACTTTGGCTTTAAATAACCAATACTTTGGCTTTAAATAACCAATACTTTGGCTTTAAATAACCAATACTTTGGCTTTAAATAACCAATACTTTAGCTTTAAATAACCAATACTTTGGCTTTAAATAACCAATACTTTGGCTTTAAATAACCAATACTTTGGCTTTAAATAACCAATACTTTGGCTTTAAATAACCAATACTTTCATCTCTTAAAAAATCAACTCACTATTACCGACAAAGGTCAGGGGAAGATTTCGAAAAGCAAGTTTTCCATCTTTAGCCGGAAAAGGGCATCCCTGATAACAACAACAACAACAACAACAACAACAACAACAACAGCAACACACCGGACACGAAAACAGCATGGGATAGCAATGGAAATCAACTCCTCTTGCATGCATGAAATCATTGACAACAGCAATGACGATTTGTTTTGTTTGTTTTTAAGGGTTTTACGGCGCTTGCAACACATTAAGGTCATATCAGCACCAGTAAAAAGGAAGAAAATGGAATAGTAAAAAGTTCTAGAATTACAATAAAGCACCCAAGAAAAGGGAAGACAAAGGGGAATTGGTTCAAATAAGAAACAGGTGTAGATTCCAAAAGCACTCTATCAAAGTACTTAGTTTGAGATCACTAAAAGTCTCATCCAGACACAAGCACAAGTCCCTGCTAAGAGGAACACACTTGAATGTTTTACAAATCATATATAATATAAAGAAAGCATAATACAATGCATAACAGAGAGATGATTTACAAGGAAAAATATATCATCTCCCAAAACAATAACTATGCATTCGACTG
>NC_088372.1:34344177-34351677 GCF_034508935.2 Berghia stephanieae
TATCTTGTACCGTGACTGCTCTACCAATTGGGCTATTGGAGCAAAAAGAACAACAAAATCAAAATCAAGCCAAACCTGTAAAAATAGACTGGCCAGGTCATCGGCATGTGGTATATAAGCCAATTTGGGAACACAACACACCAGGGCTTGAGGACGGAACATCTCGAGTTTGTCTGTGAATTGTAAGGGAAAGATCAGAATCAACAAGTAAATAATAAATAACAAGGAAGGAAATATAAATAAATGAAAATTATGAGCAAAACGCATTTTCACAATTTTCTTCGAGTTCATTGCTTTTCACATTTCTAGCCTTTATATAATTCAGGAATTTTTTTTTCTCTTTAAAAGTACAGCAACTTTAGGGGGGAAAAAAATATTTTCTCTATGCGGCTACCAAATTGATGTGAAATCAAAATTTGTAATATTTCTTCCACAGGAATATATGATATGCATAGTTGATGTACTTGCTGACACCTGCCCAGGTGTCTGAGGTGGGCGTGTCCTGTACTTTAAAGATCTGGTGTCATGATTATAGTGACTTACTTAAATCATAGTTGATGTACTTGCTGACACCTGCCCACGTGTCTGGGGTGGGCGTGTCCAGTACTTTAAAGATCTGGTGTCATGATTATAGTGACTTACTTAAATCATAGTTGATGTACTTGCTGACACCTTCCCACGTGTCTGGGGTGGGCGTGCCCAGTACTTTAAAGATCTGGTTCAGCTGGTCAAAGGCATCCTTCATGCCTGGGAACGTGGCTTGACCAGAGATCATCTCTGTGAAGATACAACCCACACCCCTGGAGAACGGAAACAAAAGAATAAGTAAAGAATAAATATTTCATTGTTATTCATGACACATGCAGAGGCAGGCAGAATAAAATCTACATTGATTGTCTGCTAGACGACACAGGAATGGACAACACCCGGGAGCTGTGTACACTTATGGAGGACAGGACAGAATGGCGAAGACTTGTGGCTCATGTTGGGCCTCCCAAGGGGCGGCCTAAGTAAGTAAGTAAGTATGACACATCATCTCTAATTGATATTATGCCTGGGTGACCCAGATATTGATAATTGAATCTATAAATAGATATTTTTAAAAATCATTTAAAAAAAAAAAGGGTCAGGGGTCAAAATTGTTCCATACAGCCTATGTTAGATTTTTCTAACTGGCAAATCTAACAATGACACCAAAATTATGTTTTACAAAGTGATTTTCCAGTAACTTTTAGAGCCTTTTTCTCAATCAAGAATGACTTCATCACCATCAAATCATTATTTATAAAATCCGCTGGTGCATAATGATCGGTTATTAGATGTTGGGAATCGCAGGGTGAAGTTGAGATTTTTTTCTGACCCCCCCCCCCCCCCCCCCCCCCTGTCTTTTAGCAGTGATTGGGTAGCTAAGTCTGTTAAGTCTGGTGGAAAGTAATTTGCGATAAAATAGCGTTCTATCCAACAGGTAGCAAAAAAAAATGTGTTATTATCCGTTTCAAGCTTAACTCTCTCCTTATCAGCTATTTTCAGAATTTTACCCTAAACTTCATACTCACCAAACACACAAATAGATTTTTCAAACAGATTAGCAACGAGTATATTCTATATTTTGTTCAGAAAAATTAGCTCTGCAACACAGTGTCGAGTTTTTGTAGCTATAACTATAACAAAATGAAATCAGAATAAGAAAATTGTTGGCTGCATCGTAACGAATGTGACGATTTTCCTATGGCTGGTAAGAAGAGGGTTAAGAAACAAGGATAAACTTCGGCTCCACAGGCCTCACAGCTCTAAAACTAAAAGACGACTAACGAAATCTTCTTCAGTCTAATTTAGGTAAATTCAAAATGTCCTTCTTGCTTACCACATGTCCAGGGAGGTGGTGTATTCGGTGGAGCCCATGAGGACATCGGGAGGTCTGTACCACAGGGTGACCACTTCGTGGGAGTAGGTGTGGCTGGGAATGGATTTGGCCCTGGCTAAACCTGGAAAGTGGAAAGGGGGAGGATAGCGTAAATAAAAAAAAAAAGTTTTAAATTGTCAACTGTTTAATTCGAGTAGTAAGTTACAGTAATACAATGACATAAACACATACACACACACACAGATACACACACATACACACACACAAACAGTTACACACACAAAAAAAAGAGAAAAAATTAAAACTATATAAAAAAACAACCCAAAAAGCAAACTTCACATAGCTTTGATATTGCGCACTATCCACACAACTCTCCCCCCCCCCTCCCCCCCCCCAATTTTTTTTTTTTAATTGAGCTTTTACACGGCGCATATTCACTAAACATGCTCAAAGCACTTTGCAAAGGGTACACACACAAAAACACACAACAAAAAAAAAAAAAAAAAAAAAAAAAAAAAGAAAAAAAAAAAAAACCAAACAAAAAAATTCACATAGCTTTTATATTGTACATTATCCCCCCTTCTATATAGTGCAATATCCACTAAACATGCTGCTCAAAGCACTTCACAAGGGGTCCCTAGTCAACAACAACACTTAACACGTAGAATGATATATGACACCCATTAGGCAATATTACACTCTTTTTTTTTTCTTCAAACTGACAAAGCGGTGTTAACGGTCAGGTTCTCATTTTACACCCGAGTACAGCGAGAATATGTGAGAAAAGAGCCTTTTCCAAGAACTAAACAAAGTGCCATCGGGACCTGAACCCATGACCTTCCGATCCGAAAGCGAGTGTTATACTAGACCACACACGTAGCCACAAAGTGTGCTTGAAGTGCTTTCCAAAGAAAAAATCCATAAGCGACACTTAACATGTCTAACTGGACATGACGCCTATTAAGCTACATTACAATTTCTATATTTAATTAATTATTTTTCTTTCTTCTCCTTTCTTTAAAAAAAAAAGAAAACACTGATACTTCCGCAATGTCCCAATTTACATTCGATTTAATTTTTTTTTTTTTTAAAACAGTGAAACACACAAAACCAATGATTGCTCAGGCTCAGGTAGTCCCTGAAATGATAGAATTACCCCTTCCAGATAGAATATATACCCTACGCGTGGATTCTTTATCTCGCTCTGTCATCTGCAATAGTCAACACATTAACATCCAAAAAAAATATTTTTGTAGAAGAAGAAGAAGAAGAAGAAGAAGAAGAAGAAGAAGAAGAAGAAGAAGAAGAAGAAGAAGAAGAAGAAGAAGAAGAAGAAGAAGAAGAAGAAGAAGAAGAAGAAGAAGAAGAAGAAGAAGAAGAAGAAGAAGAAGAAGAAGAAGAAGAAGTAAAGACGAAACAAGAGGAGAATGTGGAATATGAAGAAGGAGAGGGGAAGGGGGAGGATTTAAGAGTAAAACGAACAACAAAGGAATGGAAACCCAAAAACCAACTTACCAAAATCAGCCAACTTGAGCTCCCCGGCCTCACTGATTAGGAGATTCTGTGGCTTCAAGTCTCTATGAGAATATTAAATGGAAAAAAAAAATAAATAAGAGCATTTATATAGTGAATTTTTAATTATTTTTTTTTTAAATCTTAAAAGAGAACTTTTTTTTCCCGTGCCTTTTGATCCGTTGTAAATTTTGATTTGTGCATTGATTCACTATTGATTGTAACTTAACTGGTTTTTTGTTTGTTTTGTTTTTTTTTTTTTATAGCGCCCTGAGCATCTTTGAATGGAAGTGTGCGCTTTATAAATGCTTCATTATCATTATTATCATCTTGATATAGGGAATGAGATTAGCGGAAGAGTAGCGTCCCTTGGTTGGACGTCACCCATATTCTGTGACGTCACCGGCGGAAAAGTTATTAGAGAGAGAACGTCATGTTGGTTGTGCGCATGCGTCTCTCGTCCTCGCACAACCAACATGACGTTCTCTCTCTAATAACTTTTCCGCCAGTGACGTCACAGACTATGGGTGACGTCCAATCAAGGGACGCTACTCTTCCGCTAATCTCATTCCCTATAGTGCAACATCCATTTAAATGTGCTCAAACCGATATACAAGGGATCCACAGTCAACGTCAACACATTTCAACACATGTTAGGCGATATTACAATGTTTGATTGTTTTGTTTTGCTTTTCGACGGAAGCAATGCTTTTAACGGCTAGGTACTCATTTTACACCCGAGTACGGTGAGAGAGAATGTGGGTAAAGAGACTTTTCCAAGGCCTCAAATATGAGTTGCTCAGAGCACGACTTTGAACCGCGGACCTGCCGGGCCGAAGGCGAGTGTTATATCAAATGACCACATAGCGGCACAAAAATGGGGTGGATAGATTGGTGAAAGTGGGAGGCGGGAGGGGGGAGGGGGGAGGCGGGAAGGGGGGGGGGGGAATAAAGGAATCAAAATACAAGCAAGTTCAAGGTTGAATATTTGGTATCATGCGTAGCAAATCAATTTGGAAAAAAAAACAAATTACGTCCCCGAGGAATCTGCATATCCATCGTTTTAGCTACACGATTTTCCACAAGATTAAAGGGAGACCTGGCTCACCACTCACTTCTAGATGGACGGAGATGCCAGAAGAATAAACAGGAGAGACCTCGACTGCGCATGCACCTGGCTACGAAACAACAAGGTCTCTCCCTCCTGTTTGTGACGCAATAATAACAAAACTATAGATAGTATGCGCTTGGCTAAGAAGCTCATAACATTGCCATCCGGAAGTATAACGGACCAACACACAATACTGTGTGTATCCAGAGCTGCCAACCCCATCTGATGAGAATGTGTACAATGCGACCTCAAAATGGGGGAGATTTCATAAAAATGGGTACAATCCTGAAATCGACGGTAAATAACCATTGTGAAAGTAAGAGGAAGGTATAATTACATAAAGTCACACCACACAAGCTCAATTGCAGCAAACAATGATGTTCCCAAGACTATAATCCAATCCTTTCAGAATTCTACCTCCCAGCATGAAGATCATAATTGGTCAAAAAATATATGAATATCCACTTGGTCACCAAGGTTTCTCAATAGGCTAGTAATAATATGAATTACAACTAAAGAAAACTGAAGTGAACTGCACACTAAAATGGGTACAATCTTGGGGGAAATGTGTACAAGCGTACAATCGCTGAAAATGCGTACAATTCCGCAATTTTTGCAGTAGGTTGGCAGCTCTGTGTATCCATGAACGTTAATAGTCGGGTTAAAACAGTTCAGTGAGCATTCCTCATAAACGTGGATGGCAAAAAAACAATAACAAAGACCTGAGTGACGTCATCTTCGAACCATCTATATCAGATGAAAATCCTTGTGCTCGCTCCTCGTTGGGTAGCACTACAATCTCGTCTGCAATACGAGGGAGACCAAAAATGCGTGTGATCAGTTAGGCTGAAAAATTCCAAGTGATTAGTAGCTGGGAGTTCATCATTCATGTGAATTCACAATTCGACCAATTGTGTTGTAGAATGGGCCATTAACGGAGATTTTATTGGGACCCCTCCCTACATACACACACGCATACATACACACACACACACATACATACATACACACACATACATACACCAAAAACACACAAAGACACACCCCCATACACACTCACACAAACACATATACGAACACATACGGCCACGCACAGACACGCGCACACACACACAAACACACCACACACACAGAAACAAACACTCACACATACACACAAACACAAACATGCAGACACGAATGCCATTTTCTGAAAGAAGAGAAGCAACAATTTACTTGCCTTGACACAACTTATTGAATCACCACAACTATCATGGCTTAAATAAAAAATAATTTATCATCTTCAAATTTTGCACGCCTAAAATTTATAAAAAAATCTCTGAAAATCTTCTCGTTCGACAAATCTAGTGTTAAATGAACACAAACGACTTTCGAAACACACGAGAAAAACACGCGTGCACTTCTTCAATTGAAGACTGGTTTTCCAAAACGCGTTAAGTCGATTTTTCTACTTTTTGAGATTTTCCATCCATCAAGGAGATAAATTGAAATGTAAATCATATCTTAACTCCCTCCTTACCATCTATTTTCAGAATTTCACCCGAAACTTCATACTCACCCAACAAAAAAATAGATTTTTCAAACAGAAAAGTGACGGGTATATGCTATAATATTTTGTTCAGAAAAATGAGCCCTGCAACACAGTGTCGAGTTTTTATCGCCATAACTATAACAAAATGAAATCAGAATAAGAAAATTGTTGGCTGCATCGTAACGAATGTGACGATTTTCCTATGGGTGGTAAGGAGAGGGTTAAGCAGCATCACGTGGCTCAAGAATTTCCCTAGATTCGTGTGAATTTGAAGTTTAAATACGATAAAACAATAGACCGAATGAGACATTTTAGGGAAAATAATCATCAGTATCTCAAAATGTGGAGAGAAAAAAAAAAAAAACGGAGTTAGGGAGCTTTGGCAAACGAGTCTGCAATTATTTCTTCATCCTCGCCAAACATTCCCGAGTTACCGAAATGACGGTTCGAGTCGAGCAGGGCTGCCAGATGGCCACGGGCGTGGTCACAATTGGCCACAGTGGGAATTGCCCCTGAGTTCCACGTCTCCATATTAGAGTCTCCGATTTCACGAACTATTATCGAAATTGACATTTTGTCATTTTATTGATAAATAAATTATACAGAAGGAACGAAGCTGACGCCACTCAGCTCTTTGTCATTGTTTTTAGACAACCGTCAATATGATTAGTACTCACTAAATGATATCGATCAGACTATAAACGTTAAACGTTACACGCAGCTTTGCCTGTTGGTATGTTGAATATGGCTGGCGGATGTTGTGAGTATTTAGCTAAACGAATAGCATAAATATAATTTTATATGCGGCTATGTGGTCATGTGGCATGACACTCGCTTTTTGGCTCGGCGCATAGTTGAATCCTTGGAAACGGCTCTTGACTCATTCTTTCACCGTACTCAGGTAAAATGAGTACTTGGCCGTTAACAGGGCAGCAGCTGTCTCTGTCTGAAAATAAAAATGTAATATCGCCAAACAGGCGTCATGTCCCGTCCTAGATGTTAAGTGTTACTGTTGGCCAGGGGTCCTTTGTAAAGCGCCTTGAACACGTTTGGTGGATATTGGGCGATAGAAAAGCTCAATTTTTAATTTAAAAAAAAATATATATATATTTTGTAATACAAATTTTGCTGCTTAAAGCTCGGAAGAAATAAATAAGGATAGTCTAATGAAATGGAGGCTTCAATTTAATTGACGATATTTTATCACAATACCAATTATCATTGATATATTCAATTTTGTATGGAATTGATAAAACAACTGGAGATAACTTGGTCGTTTTGGAGATCAATTATCTTCACGAAGTCCCAGATTTGAGAGTGTTTTCGCTAAGAGAGAGGTCTTTATAATCGATCGAATATTTGAAGGATGAGTTTTCTGGCCCCAAAATTTTAGTACGTACCTTTGCTCGTTTGTTTGTTGTTGTTTTTTCTCCACAGTACGATAGTAATCCGTATCGACTTAATTAGAGGAGACCAGTTCAA
>NC_088372.1:34363589-34372984 GCF_034508935.2 Berghia stephanieae
GGGGGGGGTCAGTAGGGTTGGGGGCGTGTGATTCGCTTGTTGTGTCTATGTCAATTTGATGTACGAGTCCTCTCTTGTTGTGCCCATGTCAAATTTCCTTTTCGGGATAAATTTTTAAGTTAATTTTCTTTTATCTCATCTTATCTGATAATGTTTGTATTCAATATTGATACCTGGACCTCGATCCAACGGCTTAATAAACGGTTTGATGTTGTGCGAATTATATATCCACTACATTCCATTACTTCTCTCGCCACCATGTGCCGGTGTTTACCTGTCTTGGTTATTTATAGCTCGCTCCTCACCGCATACGCAGTCACCATCCCTCGCTAACTTCCCGTCCGTAAAGCCTCTCTATTATCTACGCTCTCTGCCTTGGCAAAACTCGGCGAAGTCCTCCCGGGTTTGAGACTTTGTTTTTGCCATGATGAGAGTCATTTAAATCGGTCGATATTTGAAGGACGAGTGTTCTGGCCAAATGTTTAAATATGGGTTTTTCCAGATTACGGCACAATAATCGCTCTGTCTGTCTTTTGTTCTTCCTTTCCATCTTCCTGCTCGCACCACCTCATTTTTTTCTATTTATATATATTTTTAATTTTTTTTTTTCTTCTTCGAGCTCGTCATAAATCACAGAAGACAGACAGGTTCAAACTTTACCTGCTGCAAGAGTTGTCGTGGGAAAGTAAGTCAGACTTTGGTTTTGATTGTTTTTTACTTACTAAAATAGACATCGTAGTAGTAGTAATAATAATAATAATAATAATAATAATATAATAATAATAATAATAATAATAATAATAATAATAATAACATATAACAATAATAATAATAAAATTAATAATAATAATAATAATAATAATAATAATAATAATAATAATAATAATAATAATAATAATAATAACAACAATAATAATAATAATAATAATAATGATAATAATAATAATAATAATAATAATAATAATAATAAATAATAATAATAATAATAATAATAATAATAATAATAATAATAATAATAATAATAATAATACAATAATAATAATAATAATATTGCCTGGCTTTGACCCCAAAAAAAGTTATAAAAATGTAAAGAAATCAAGAAATATTATACGATTCTATCCATTTTTTAAAATTTATTAAACGAGTTATTTTTATTTATTGCACGATAAAAATATTTAGAGTTAAATAAATACAAAGAAATGAAAGAATACGTTTATTCCAGCCCTCCAAGGAAGATTATTAGATATTTTGTAACCAAATGGTATGGAAATAGTAGGTATTTCTATTCACCATAATTTGAATCTTTCTCCTTCTGCTTGAAATACAATTTGACCCAAAACTAAAAACGGTGGATTTGTATTCATACGCACCAAAAGATTATTTATAATTGGATTCAATAGTCTGATGTCACGTCGCCCAGCAACGGCGGCCATCGTGGTTCTAAACAATGAAAATCGGTACTTTTTATTCTTCATGTGGGCTAGAACTTTTCATATGTCTTGTGATCAGAATATGTCAAAGTCAAAACATGATCAGATTTATAATGTTATTTTTTCCTATGGATACGCTTTTATGCTCGTCGGAGAATTATTTCATTAGGGCGTCCGCCATTGTTCCGATAGTTTAGAGCCAGTTACTAAGTTACTATGCGTCATTACGTCGGAAATGACGTCACGACTGTTGAAGCGTATTACCAATCAGCTGTCTACTACACCTTATTTCACACCAATAAAATGTGCGAAAATATTCTGTCATCGCTGAATACAATTTGTATTCAACATGTTCAAAGCATTATTCAACGATAGAGAATGAGATTAGTGGAAGAGTAGCGTCCCTTGATTGGACGTCACCCATAGTCTGTGACGTTACCGGTGGAATAGTTATTAGAGAGAGAACGTCATGTGCGCATGCGTCTCTCGTCCTCGCGGAGGGGTGGGTGGAATAAAAACAACTCTCACACGTGGAAACGCATGCTTTGTACAGAGGTATTTAAATGGGTATCTGCAAACGTCTACTATATATGCAGGTCTGACATCCAAACGCAATTATAGTCCTAGTTTAACATTGTTGTACAAATATTTCTATTACAATAATGAGCTTATAATAAATTGGGTTATCAGACCTGTAAATAAGTGCACATCGATATTTGCAGTTAACCTATTGAATTTTTATTTTTTAAAACTCGAATTTGTTTCGTCAAATTTCATATAATTTTTAATTATTTACGCATCAATTACAAAATATCGATATTGAAATCGATATGAATTTCCTTTGTAGACTCATTACAGTCGCTTTGTCTCTAACCCCCCCCCCCCCCCCCCCCCCCCCCCCCCCTCTTTCCAAACCCTATATCCATCGTATGAATAGGTAACTGTACTTGTTTGACTATTATTACAGAACATTAAACGGAAATTAGGAAGTTACCAGTATGATGAATAGTTTAAGATAAGTTGATGGATGGATGGAAGGGTGGACGGATGGATGGATAGGTGGGTGGATGGTTGGATGGTTGGATGGATGGATGAATGGATGGATGGATGAATGGATGGTTGGATGGATGGATGAATGGATGGATGGATGGATGGATGGATGAATGGATGGTTGGATGGATGGATGAATGGATGGATGGGATGGAAGGATAGATGGATGGATGGATGGATGGATGGGTGGATGGATGGATGGATGGATGAATAGATGGTGGGATGGATGGATGGAAAGATGGATGGATGGATGGATGAAAGATGGATGGATGGAAAGATGGATGGATGGATGGATGGGTGAAAAGATGGATGGATGAATAGATGGATGGATGGGATGGATGGATGGGTGAAAAGATGGATGGATGGATGGATGGATGGTTGGATGGAAAGATGGATGGATGGATGGATGAAAAGATTGATAGATGGATGGATGGATGGTTGAATGGAAAGATGGATGGATGGATGGGTGAAAAGATGGATAGATGGATGGATGGATGGTTGGATGGAAAGATGGATGGATGAAAAGATGGATAGATGGATGGATGGATGGTTGGATGGAAAGATGGATGGATGGATGGATGGATAGGTGGATTGATGTATGGGTGTGTATCTGTGAAAGTAACCAACTTACCACATATTCAAAGACAAAAGTCAAGGTATCCCTAGTGTGTATAATATCGTGTAGGGTGACAATGTTGGCGTGACGTAGACCTTTCAACAAGGAAGCTGGAAATAAATAGAGACAAACATTAACATATCTCAAATTTCGTGGCACTATCATAATAATAATAATAATAATAATAATAATAATAATAATAATAATAATAATAATAATAATAATAATAATAATAATAATAATAGTATAATCGTCATCATCATCGTCGTCGTCGTTTCGCCCATCAGTCATCCACTTATCGAGGTTTCTAGGATATATTTTGTCTTCTAAGAAAAGGAGGAAGGACAAAGACGAGGAGGAAGAGGACAAGAGGAGGAACAGCTGGAGCAGGAGGAGGAACAGAAAAATGAAGAGGAGGAACAGGAGGAGAAGGAGCAGGAGGAGCAACAACAGGAGCAAGAGGAGGAGAAGGAGGAAGAGGAAGAGGAGGAACAGCAGAAGCAGGAGGAGGGGGAGGATGAGCAGGAGGAGCTGGGGGAAAGAGGAAACAGTTTAGGAGGAGTACAATTAGGAGGAGGAGCTGAAGGAGGAGCAGAAGGAGGAGGAGAAGGAGGAGGAGGGGGAAAAAGAGGAGGAGGAGCAGAAAGAGTGTGACGAGAAGGAGGAAAGTCCAAAGGGCAACAAGCAGAGACAATGATAAAACCAGCATATGGCGGGAAAGGATGCCCGCCCGCCCCCGTATGTCTTCCTCCTTCAGAGAGAAAAGGATAACGGGAAGGAGGGGAAGGAACAGAAGGTGGAAAAGGAGGGTAGGGGGGGGGGGGGGTCAAGTAAGTCTAAATGGCAACATCAGCGTCAGTGCCAAAAAACCAGCAGAATCCTCACCTTCCCGTATGGCGGTAAAAGGTGCCCCCTCTTCCTCCTGCAGACGAATCTCCTTGAGGGCGACCACCTGGTTGGTGACGTTGGAGAAGCCCTTGAAGACAGTGGCATAGGACCCCTCTCCCAACTGCTCCAGTTTGCTGTACGAGTCGGCGCGGCCAAATGCCGGCTGTAAGATGCAACAAAATTGGATAGCGATATTTGTTAAATATGACAATGATAGTAATAACGAGTTAACGATTCCGTTCCCAACCCACAACGATCGATGAACGACGGGGAAAAAAACGAAGATCTGTCATCCCTGTCTACTTGAACCTTTCAAAATCAGTAGCCAACACAAAATTCATCAGTAATAAATGGTACAATTTTAGTAATACTCCACCAATTAACAACAACAACAACAACAACAACAACAACAACAACAACAACAATAACAACAACAACAACAACAAATACTGCATATCTACAACCTTCTATACGTAAAATAAATGTTGTTGACCTCCACCATTACGAGCTGGCAATCGACTAAGCTATCATGGGCGTGAACTGAGCAGTAGCCTTTATAACTTTAAGGGAACTTTTTTTTCTTTTATTTCTTGGATAACTGCAGGAACTTAAAAGAAAAAAAATTAACTTTTTTTTTCTCTCCAACACTACGACCAAATTGCTGTGAAATCAAAATCCGTAATATTTCTTCCATTTCCGTATGTCCGAAATTGTTACCTAATTTCCGTAACAATTACGGACGATCCGTAAAAGTAGGCAGGTATGCTCTGTCCTATAGACTCTGGGGACATATTTTCGTTTTATTCCTCGTCGTTCGTCGATCGTTGTAGGTTGGGAAAGTAATCGTTAACGCCAATATTATGTGAGTTGCCCTAAAACTGCTTCTCTGCCGCTCTCTGGGAAGAAAAAAACAAAACCAAAACCAAAAACAAAAACAAAACAAACAAAAAAAAAAACCCAAAAAAATACTCATGGCAGTCTGCAGTGTCCTTCTTTTGACTATTGACAGTGGTTCCTGTCCTCCAGCTCGATTCTCTACCTCTTTTAACCCTCTCCTTACCACCTATTGGAAAATCGTCACATTTGTTACCATTCAAACGTCACTTTTCTGATCCAGATTTCATTTCTTTTTTGCTATAGCTATAAAAACTTGACATTCTGTAATAGAACCCATAAATATTGGCGAACAATCGTATGTATAGAATGTTCTTGTTGCTTTTCTGTTTGAGTAAGAAATGTATGTTTTTGTGTTGGATGGGTGTGAAGTTTTGGGGAACATTCTGAAAATGGCCGGTAAGGAGAGGGTTAAATTATATCCTTATTAGTCCTGTGCTCCAAATATGGAACTCTAAGGATTTTCCTTAAGCTCTTATTTTCAAAAGAACAGATTCATTTTTCTAGATGACAAGGTTATCACAATTATTAAACAGCAAAGCAAATCAACCAGTTCTTCAAAGGCATTGGATTCATGGAGTAGGATTTTATACCTGTTTCCATCAGCGTTAAACGGACGACACCAAATGCTTGCAACCCTGAGGACAAGCCCTAGTCTATCAAAAAGCACTTTCCGCCACATCATTACAGATGCAGCTAACCATCAACCACTGCTGGGTGGACGACGAGGCGGGGGAGACATTAAAACAAAAAAAAAACCAAATTCAACCGGATTGATCCCAGTTCCTTTGCGTGTGAAGCTAGTGCTCTACCCACTGAGCTATCGGGATCCTTCATAATCATCCCTAACATACCGAGTAGTACATTTCAAAACGCTTGAAAAACAAACAAAAAAAAGAAAAAAAGAAAACAAACAACAACCCCCCCCCCCCCCACACACACACACAAACACACAAAACCGTCAAGGACTTACCCCGAAACCACTGGCTCTCTTGTACCAGGAGTGACGGCTGTACGTGTGGCCCTCCGATTTGGGCCTGGGGGCCTTCTCCTGGGTCAGGGGCCGTGATGGGGGTGGAAAGGGGGCCCCACTCAACATGTCCCCGGCAGAATTGTGACGCTTAACTGGCTCATGGCGCCCGTCTGTGTAAACAAAACAAAGGATAGTATATGTCAAAAAGACATTCTTCTGAGAATTTTAGGAACTCAAATCTGCAAAAGGCAACAAACAAAAATTGTTTATTTTGATTTGTTTTGTTTGTTTGTTTATTTGGGGGCGGGGGGGGGGGGGGGGGTTTCTCGTTAAATGTTTTTGTTTGTTTTTTTTTTGTTTTTTTTTTTTTTTTTTGGGGGGGGGGGGGGGGGGGGGGTGGTGAGAAATGTATGGTCAAAATTATCTTGAAATAAATAAATCAAATTTGATAATCCCGAATGAAGGAGTTCAATTAAATTGAACGTCGTAGTAGTAATAGTAGTAGTAGTAGTGTATATAGTAGTAGTATAGTAGTAGTAAGTAGTAGTAGTAGTAGTAGTAGTAGTAGTAGTAGTAGTAGTAGTAGTAGTAGTAGTAATGTAGTAGTAGTATAGTAGTAGTAGTAGTAGTATAGTAGAGTAGTAGTAGTAGTAGTAGTATGTAGTAGTAGTAGTAGTAGTAGTAGTATAGTAGTAGTGTAGTAGTAGTAGTAGTAGAGTAGTAGTAGTAGTAGTAGTAGTAGTAGTAGTAGTAGTATAGTAGTAGTAGTAAGTAGTAGTAGTAGTAGTAGTAGTATAGTAGTAGTAGTAGTAAGTAGTAGTAGTAGTAGTAGTAGTAGTAGTAGTAGTAGTAGTAGTAGTAGTAGTAGTAGTAGTAGTAGTAGTAGCAGCAGCAGCAGCAGCAGCAGCAGCAGCAGCAGCAGCAGCAGCAGCAGCAGCAGCAGCAGCAGCAGCACAGCAGCACAGCAGCAGCAGCAGCAAGCAGCAGCAGCAGCAGCAGCAGCAGCAGCAGCAGCAGCAGCAGCAGCAGCAGCAGCAGCAGCAGCAGCAGCAGCAGCAGCAGCAGCAGCAGCAGCACAGCAGCAGCAGCACAGCAGCAGCAGCAGCAGCAGCAGCAGCAGCAGCCAGCAGCAGACAGCAGCAGCAGCAGCAGCAGCAGCAGCAGCAGCAGCAGCAGCAGCAGCAGCAGCAGCAGCACAGCAGCAGCAGCAGCAGCAGCAGCAGCAGCAGCAGCACAGCAGCAGCAGCAGCAGCAGCAGCAGCAGCAGCAGCAAGCAGCAGCAGCAGCAGCAGCAGCAGCAGCAGCCAGCAGCAGCAGCAGCAGCAGCAGCAGCAGCAGCAGCAGCAGCAGCAGCAGCAGCAGTAGTAGTAGTAGTAGTATAGTAGTAGTAGTAGTAGTAGTAGTAGTAGTAGTAGTAGTAGTAGTAGTAGTAGTAGTAGTATAGTAGTAGTAGTAGTAGTATAGTAGATAGTAGTAGTAGTAGTAGAAAGAAGAAGAAGAAGAAGAAGAAGAAGAAGAAGAAGAAAAGAAGAAAGAAGAAGAAGAAGAAGAAGAAGAAGAAGAAGAAGAAGAAGAAGAAGAAGAAAAGAAGAAGAAGAAGAAGAAAAGAAGAAGAAGAAGAAGAAGAAAGAAGAAGAAGAAGAAGTAAGAAGAAGAAGAAGAGAAGAAGAAAGAAGAAGAAGAAGAAGAAGAAGAAGAAGAAGAAGAAAGAGAAAGAAGAAGAAGAAGAAGAAAGAAAGAAGAAGAAGAAGAAGAAGAAGAAGAAGAAGAGAAGAAGAAGAAGAAGAAGAAGAAGAAGAAGAAGAAGAAGAAGAAGAAGAAGAAGAAGAAGAAGAAGAAGAAGAAGAGGAAGAAGAAGAAGAAGAAGAAGGAGGAGGAGGAGGAGGATTTGTAGGAAGAAGAAGAAGAGGAGGAGGAGGATATAGTGTTTGACGACAAGCAGCCATCATAGCATCATTTCCTTACCGTGATTCCTGGGTATAACCACTGGTTGTCCCGTGTTATTATATGACGTGGATGATCTTTGTGAAGACGATGAAGATGGCGGATGATGGTGTTGGTTATAATGATGATGATTTGATGCTGATGATGGTGATGATAGGGATGGTACGAGGCGGTGGTTATATCCTGATGGTGGTGGTGGTTGTGGTTGTGCCCTGAATCATCTCCGTTAGTGACGTCAGAATTGTGGTGGTGGTGGTATTGTTGTTGATGCGGCAGGTGGTGTGCTTGTCTCCCGTTGACGGCAGCGGGCGGAGTGTCTGGAGCTGAGCGGGTTTTGTGGGGTAGTAACCGTTGGTAGATGAAACCATTTCACACTGGATGATGACGACGACGACGGTGATGAAGACGAGGAAGAAGAAGGCGATAACAGTGATAAACAAAAATAAATAAAAAATAAATAAAATAAATAAATAAATAATAAATAAATAAAAAATAATAGGATTCGAATGGGGGGGGGGAGGTGTGGGGGGGGGGGGGGGGGGGGGGGGGGGGGTAGTGATGGAGAGAGGAAAGAGACAAATAGGAAGATGAGTACATAGTGAAATAAAGAGCTTGATTTGATGAGGTGGGAAGTGAGTTTGACATAATAATATTTTGTGTCGGGATAATGGGGCTGACGTCATACTCTTGGGTATTGTTTTTGTTTTGCTCTCTCTCTCTCTCTCTCTCTCTCTCTCCTCTCTCTCCTCTCTCTCTCACTCCTCTCTCTCCTCCTCTCTCTCTCTCTCCTCTCTCTCCTCTCTCCCTCATCTCCTCTCTACTCTCTCTCTCCTCTCTCTCCTCCTCTCCTCTCTCTCCTCTCTCTCTCTCCCTCTCTCCTCTCTCTCTCCTCTCTCCCCCTCTCTCTCTCTCCTCTCTCTCTCTCTCTCTCTCCTCTCTCTCTCCATCTCTCTCTCTCTCTCCTCTCTCCTCCCTCTCCTCTCTCTCCCCCCCTCTCTCTCTCTCTCTCTCCTCTCTCTCTCCTCTCTCCCCTCCTCTCCCCTCTCTCTCCTCTCTCTCTCCTCTCCTTCTCTCTCTCTCCTCCTCTCTCCTCTCTCCTCTCTCTCTCTCTCCTCTCTCCCTCTCTCTCTCCTCTCATCTCTCTCCCTCTCTCCTCTCTCTCTCTCTCTCTCTCTTTCCTCTCCTCCTCTCTCTCCTCTCTCTCTCCTCTCCCTCTCTCCTCTCCTCTCCTCTCTCTCCTCTCTTCTCTCTCTCTGCCAGAATGGTGACCAATCCTCGTCAAACACGACCATACAGTCTGTAGGCGACTCGCGTCACTGGAACTACCAACAATCTCAATTGCCTCCAAAATATAGAGTGATTTTCTGAGCCACCCCCCCCCCCTCCCAAATGTATAAATACACTTTCAAAACTTGCTCCAATGGGCTTGCCATTGGTTAAACATATGATGTCAAGTTGTAGAACTAGGAGAAGACAACAAATCTACAATGGTGGTGATGGTTTACTTACCGAAAAGACACTATTCTCAAGTTCATTATCACTCTCGTGTATCGTTTCTTCTCCTTGCCTATGGCTGGGAAATAGAGGGAATGTGCAAAAC
>NC_088372.1:34378084-34380584 GCF_034508935.2 Berghia stephanieae
CGCGGATGGCAAAAAAAAAAACAATAACAAAGACCTGAGTGACGTCATCTACGAACTATCTATAACCCTTTCGAATGCTACCCCCGACCAGACATGAGATCAGACCGTATTCACCACGACAGAAAGGGCGCGGGGGGGGGGGGGGGGGGGGGGGTGGTGTCGTGACATCAGAGGGGGGGGGGGGGGGGATGTCGTGACATCAATCCGTCTAATCTTTTGGTTCCTACTAAATCCTTGGGAGTGTGTATGTAACCAGTCCTCCGGAGTAATTAAATAAATTAAATTGAGCTTTTATATAGCGCAATATCCACTAAAATGTGCTCAAAGCGCTTTACAAGGGGTCCCTGGTCAACAATCAACATTTAACATGTAGGACGGGACATGACGCCTGTTAGGCGATATTACAATTATTCGGACAAAGACAACGCTGTTAACGGCCAGGTACTCATTTTACACCCGAGTACCGTGAGAGAATGTGAGTAAAGAGTCTTTTCCAAGGACTCAACTATGCGCCGAGCGCGAGGCTCGAACCCAGGACCTTCCGATCCGAAAGCGAGTGTCATACCACTAGACCACATAGCCGCACAACAAGTACTAACAAGGAACAGGTTACATAAAGGTTACATCATTCAGTAGCGGGATATCAAGGCAGATTCTTGGGATTACGGGACGTAACAGAGAGATGATGGATGATCTTTTATTGACGACCAGCATTTATTAATATTTAGACTAGAAAATAAGATGCCATCATTTTGAAACCAGAAGATGAAATTACACACGGTATGGATGGTTCCAGTCCTCCCGAATAGTGGTTTTACACTTCCAATGAAATAGGAACCAGTTGGGTTTTGTTTTTGTTTTTTGACATCACACCTTTCTTCCCTATTGCCGATGCGACACTGGCATCAAAACTATAGACAGAATGAATTTGACGTCACTCGAGTCTTTGTTATTTGCCATCCGCGTTATTTATGAGTAATTCTCACTAAACTGTATTATCCAGACTATAAAACTTCATGATTACACATAGTTTTGTGTGTTGGTATGACATATTTCCGGATGGCAATGTTGTGAGCTTCTCAGCAAAGCGCATACTATCTAGAGTTAGCTATAGATAGAATGCGCTTGGCCATGGAGTTCACAACATTGCCATCCGGAAGTATAACGGACCAACACACAAACTCTGTGTAACCATGAAGTTTTATAGTCTGGTTAATACAGTTTAGTGAGAACAACTCACAAACGCGGATGGCAAGAACAATAACAAAGGCCTGAGTGACGTCATCTTCGAACTATCTATAGCTTTTCACAGTTTCGAAAAAGTGTGGACAACGTTGATACTCTCTCTGTCTGTCTACAGCTTTTTTTTTTAACATTTGAGAAACTATTTCCGCTTATCTGTTAGATCTCGAGATCGCCAGGTGTTGTTTTGTTTTGTTTCTGTTTTTTCGTTGGGTTTTTTGGGGTTTTATTTTTTGTTGTTTTTTTGTTTTGTTTGTTTGTTGTATTTTTTTTGTTGCTTTTTTTTTTTGTTCTTGTCTTTGGTTTTTATTTTGTTTATTAGTTGTTGTATTTTTTTTTGGGGGGGGGGGGGGGGTATTTTACATTGTTTAACTGAACTGATGAAAACGAAGTTGTTCCATTTTATTGCTCTTTTTCGAATAACTTAGTAGCGATTGGCGTCATTCAGCTCTTTGTTATTGTTTTAAGCCAGTCATTTTTATGAGTAGTTCTCACACAATTCTACCAATCAGACAATAAACGTTTCAGGTGAAACATCGTTTTGTGTGGAGGTACGTTATATCTGGCTGGCGGATGTTATGACTTGTTTTTGTTTTCAACGTGACGCAAAGCATCAATAGGATTCAATAACAAGCAGCTTGGATCTCAACGAAGAAAACCGGCACTTTTTAATTCTTCACGCTGGCTAGAACTTTGTCACATGTCATGTTTTCGGGATGTATACAAGTCAAAAAAAAAAAAAAAAGATTTGTAATGTTTTTTCTCCTCTGGATACACTTTTGTGCTCGTCGGAGAAGAATTTCAAAAGGGCGTCCGCCATTGTCCCGATAGTTTAGAACCAGCGACTAAGTTACTATGCGTCATTACGAAGGAAGTGACGTCACGACTGTTGAACCCTATTGCAGTATTTTTGGGGCGAATGTCACAAATACGAGCTGAGAACACAGCCTAATACACCGATGGTCGGCGGATCAAAACTCTGAAATCTACATACCGAGCTTTGCCCGCCATGGTTTATTTGATCTGATGTCATCAGAGGTCTGATCCACCCAAAATCAAATAAAACGTGGTGCGCAAAGCTTGTCTGTAGACTTTAGAGTTTTTGATCCGCCAGTCGTGAAAATCGGGACTTCAGAGGTCTGATCCGCCAGACGTGAAAATCGGGACTTCAGAGGTTTGATCCGCCAGACGTGAAAATCGGGACTTCGGAGGTTTGATCCGCCAGTCGTGAAAATCGGGACTTCGGAGGTTTGATCCG
>NC_088372.1:34383084-34385584 GCF_034508935.2 Berghia stephanieae
GCCTTTATTTCTTCCAAATATTGCGGGTTTTCCACTAGTAGTAAAAAGATAAAAATAGAAGAGAATATGTTGGCCATACACGTCAACGTAGTCCTTCAAAAGGCCATTGGAGCCCAAATGTAGCCAAAAATTTAACCTTCAAAAGACCTTCGGGCCCAAAAGGTAACCTTCAAAAGGCCATTGTAGCCAAAATTTATCCTTCAAAAGGCCATCGGACCCAAAATGTAATCTTCAAAAGGCCATTGGAGCCATAATTTAACATTAAAAGGGCAGTTGGAGTCCAATTTTAACACGGTTTCTATCATTAGCGTTAAAAGGACAACAATAATTGCTCGCTGCCATTTGGATAGGACACACGACTAATCAACCGCAAAGCGTTTTCCGCCAAAACTCTAACAGACCCTGCTACCCAATCAGGGTGGGCGGGACGAGGCCTTTTAGTATGTAAATAAAGTTGAAAATCGTCATTACGGCTTTAATAGACTATATATACTTTCCTCATCTAGGTCATTTCCATATTGTGCCATCTCGAGACGAGATGACTGGTCATTGGTCACGTGACTTCTTTTATCTAGTCTTTCCTTGTTTATTTGTTGGTTTTTAGCGTCACGTTGACCCCAGCACATTGAGATAGATAGAGATATAGATAGATGAGAGAGAGAGAGAGAGAGAGAGAGAGAGAGAGAGAGCGAGAGAAAGAGAGTGAGAGAAAGAGAGCGAAAGAAGAAGAAGAAGAAGAAGAAGAAGAAGAAGAAGAAGAAGAAGAAGAAGAAGAAGAAGAAGAAGAAGAAGAAGAAGAAGAAGAAGAAGAAGAAGAAGAAGAAGAAGAAGAAGAAGAAGAAGAAAAAAAAGAAAAGAAAAAAGAAAGAAATAGATAGATAGATAAAAGGACCGAATGGATAAACCTATTAGCGAAATGGCGCTTGGGGCCAATTTAACCTTTACACAGCGAGATTAAAAGTTCCTTTAAAATACCTCTCTCTCTCTCTCTCTCTCTCTCTCTCTCTCTCTCTCTCTCTCTCTCTCTCTCTCTCTCTCTCTCTCTCTCCCTCTCTCTCTCTCTCTCTCTCTCTCTCTCTCTCTCTCTCTCTCATTTTAAAATTAATGTGATCTTTTGGATATTTGGATTAACAGTTCGGACTTGGGGCGAGGCATGTACGGTTTTGGGGCCTGAGGTAATGTGACATGCCGGCCCCAAATCCATACGAGTGAAAAATACGCTGTAAAAGCATTTTATATATAATATTTTACTAACAAAACACTTATGTGAATGAAAGATTTAACATCTATGCTGATCATTAGAATCAAAAGTGTACACGAGTGAAATAGGAAAATACTTTTTACAGAATGGATGTATTATAAAATAGGGTGTAAATAAAAGGATTGGTGACAAATCGTGGTAGACTCGACTTGGTTTTCATCTTGGAAAAGGAACCAAATTCCGACACGACCGATTAGCTTCGTTTCGAATTACAGTTCATAATGACATATGAATGTCGATTTTTAACTGAAGTTCAAGGTCTGATTATAGATATTTTTTTTAATTTCGTCGTGACAAAGAGCGTTATGTAAACACACGGAAATGTGTTATGTGACACACTCTGAAGCGTACGGATTTGATGCGATCTACCAAGGCCCTCTATATAGAAGGCCTTGGATCTACCCGATAATGAATGGATTCGGATAAGAGTAGATTACCAAACACGGAACGTTTCGGGCTAAAAACCTTTCTTCAGCCAATATCAAAAGCAATAAAAATAATGTTATTAAAATCATCACCATCATCATCATCATCATCATCATTATTATTATTATTATTATTATTATTATTATTATTATTATTATTATTATTATTATTATTATTATTATTATTATTATTATTATTATTATTATTATCATTATTATTGCTTCCAGCTACTCCTTGCTGAAATGAGCGTTTTCACCAAGAGGCGAGTTATGACAGCGATTCACTATGAAGTCCGAGTCTCATTCTAACATGAGCATTTATAAAGCGCAATATCCTCTAAACGTCCTCAAAGCGATTTACATGAGATTCTTAGCCAACAGCAACACTTAAACTGTAGGACGAGACATGAGGCTTGTTCGGTGATTTTTTTAATTAAAAAAAAAATTGGAAAGAGATAACGCTGTAAACGGCTAGGTACTCATGTTACACGTGAGTACGGTGAGAGAATATGAGCAAACAGCCTTTTCCAAGGACTCAACTATGCGCCGCTCAAAGCCGGACTCGAACCAAAAGTGAATGCCATACGACAAAACCACACGTACATATCATTGTTTCTATTCTCACGATGAAAACAGTCGAATAAGAAGAAACATTAGACTGAACTCGGTGCTCGCGTGTAAAGGATTAATGCCGTCATTGGTTATTTTACGAGCGGACAGTGTAATGGGAGAAGTAATGAATGCTGTTTATATCCTAATTAAGTTTGTAGTCATTAACTCGTTGATGGCCGGGTGTGGGTGGTGGGGTGGTGGT
>NC_088372.1:34390584-34395064 GCF_034508935.2 Berghia stephanieae
CAATACCTTAAAATCTTTGTACGTGCCGTGTGTGTGTGCGCGCGCGCAAGTTTTTTACGTGTCGAATATCACACAAACGATTTTTAGCAAAGACTTAAATCAATTACTGACACTGATAAAAACTGATCTGATGAGACAGCAGGTTGCAAATGAAATCAACTGAAAACAAACAAAAACAAAACAAAAAATAGAATAACAAACCAAAATATGAACAACCAAAAAAATGTCGGATATTTGTTGTCCGTTGTTTTGTGTGTTTGTTGTTGCTTTCTTTTTTATTTATTTATTTTTTTTTTTTTGGGGGGGGGGGGGGGGGGGTTGTTTTTGCTGTTGTTTTTGGGATTTTTTTTTTTGTTTTGTTTTTTTCTTGACCCCCCCCCCCCCCCCCCCTCCCCCCAAATTCTTGGTCGATAAACATAATAATATAATCTTCAGGCTGATCAGAACGAAATCGTGAATCGGCAAGACGGAATCGGAACCGCCGTCTAGATAGGGATAGATACGTGCTGCAGCGATTGTAAAAAAAATGTCACATGACAACCACGTGCTGGCTGGTTGGACTCATCGCCATACATCTTCCATGGATGATCAATTTAAATACTTTTAGAAATTAAACGCACTAAAATACAAAACACAACACACACACTCCCATATGTATATGTATATGTTATTATTATATATATATATATATATATATATATATATATATATATATATAATATATTATATATACATTATATTATGTAGAGTGATAGATTGATTGACGATAAATAGATAGATAGATAGATAGATAGATAGATAGATAGATAGATAGAATAGATAGTAGTTGATAGATAGATAGATAGATAGATAGTAGATAGATAGATAGATAAATAGACAGAACAGATAGATAGTAGATAGATAGATAGATAGATTGTAGATAGATAGTAGTGATGATAGTAGTAGATAGATAGATAGATAGATAGAGAGATAGTAGATAGGTAGAGAGAGGTGATGAGGAGAGATAGATAGATAGATAGATAGATGATAGATTTATAAATGGTTAAGAAGAGAGGGGAGAGGGGAGAGGAGAGAGAAAGAGGGGGGGGGAAGAGAGAGAGAGGAGAGAGAAGAGGGGGGGGGGGGGGGGGACGGAAATTTTGTTTGTAAACGATAGGTAAATTTTACGAGTACAGGAAGGTTATCATCCAATTTTCGGCCCGTCTTGTTGTTAAACATCTGAAATTGAGATAACCTTCTAATTCCCGATTAAAATAACGACAACCCGAGGGGGGGGGGGATATGAATGAAAAAACGGAAAAAAAAAACATTTTAATATGTGCCAAGATTCTCCAAACTGTAAAAAGTCGGGTAAACTTTAGATGACCTTGAATTTTTTAAACCCCAAAAAAACTTTAAATCTTTTAGCCAGTCGGAAACCGTTTTGGAAAAACTGCGTCATCCCTCAAAAAATGTCCAACTTTTGAAAACTTTAAAAAGAAACTCAAAACATATCTCTTTAGGATCTTTGTTGTTTAACATTTCTATTAGGCCTACATGTTATAGATATCCTAAATTTTCATCTTGTAGCCAGTGCGTGGTAATTAAATTACAATTGATTAATGTTTCCATGTGATAGATTTTATGCTTAAATTATTCAATTTATTGTTGGTTTTATTTGCATTTTTTAAAGCGCCTCTGAGACTTTGGATCTGGCGCTATATAAATTATTCATTATTAATTTTATTATTATAAAATAAAATTCAACATTTCATTTCATGACGTGGCGGGGGGCGTTGCCTCCTCCTCTTTCACCTCTTGAGAAGAAAATTTAAAAAATTTAATAGCTTAACAAGGTGGACAGTTTTGCTCTCTCGATTAAATTTCAAGTGTCAGTGGGGCGATATTATGACCGGCCCCAGGACCTACAGATGTTTTTTTTTTCTTCTTATGTTTTTTTTTTTTGTTTTGTTTTTTTTTTGGTTTTTTTTTTTTTGTTTTGTTTTTTTTTTTTTTTATTTTTTAGTTGTTTCTTTCCATATTGCCCAATCGTGGAAGCCCGAAAATTTTTAAACGGGACAGCTATATTTTGTTACGGGGAAAGGGTTCTACTTTGAGGAAAAAATCTTTTTTTTAGTTGGGCGAACCGAAGAGTTTTGAAATGATAGAATTTATGAAGGAAACGAATAGGCAAGAAATGAAGAATGAAGAGGCAAAAAATAATTAAAAAAAAAGGGGGGGGAATAAAAAAATTTAAAAAAACAAAAACCAAAAGAAGAAAACCCCCCCCCCCCCCCCCCCCCCCCCCCCCCCCAATAAATTTAAAGCCTTTGCCCAGTTCTTAAATCTACTTTTTGTAAGGAAAATAATCTTTTATCGGTTAGGTCACGAAACTCAGATTATAATAATGCGCATTGTTTTTATATGACTGTCAATAAGAGTTGGCCCGCTTTTGCATTCCCCATTTATACAGAAAAAAAAAAAAAAAACGAAAGTTTACGGAAAAAGTTTGTAAAAAACGAAATCTATGGAAAAAAATGAAAAAAAACGGGAGCTCTATGGAAAACAAATGAAAAATCTGAAGCTCATGGAAATGCGCATTTCGTCTTTGAAATGATGTCAATAACTCAATTGACCCAATTACGTCCTGGGTCCTATGGGGCGATTTGGGGCCCCCTATGCGTTACATTATACCAAAGAAAAAACTGAAAGTTACCGTTAATGTTGTCTAAAACCTGAAAGTCTATGGGAAAAAAAACGTTGTCTAAACCGGGAAAGTCTACGGAAAACGGGTCTGATACTAAAAAAGTTACGGAAAAGTGTTTTAAAATTGAAAGTCTATGGAAAACGTGTTAAACACTGAAAAGTCTAGGAAAATGGTTAAACACTGAAAGTCTAGGAAAACGTTTCAAACACTGAAAGTCTATGCAAACGTTTTTTTTTTTAAACACTGAAAACTATGGAAAAAGTTTCTAAAAAATGAAAGTCTACGGAAAAAACCTGTCTTAAACACTGAAAGTTATGGAAAACGTGTTTTAAACATGAAAAAATCTGTGGAAAAGGTTTCTAAAATTGAAAGTTAGGAAAAAACGTTTAAAACTGAAAGTCTATGGAAAAAATGTCTAAACACTGAAAGTCTAGGGGGAAAACGTGTTTTTTAAACATTTGGAAAATCTATGGAAAAAAAGTGTTAAACACTAAAAAGTCTAGGGGAAAAGTGCTAAACATTGAAGTCTAGGAAAACGTGTTTAAAACACCAAAAAGTCTATGGAAAAAACGTGCCCTAAACAAAAGAAAGTTACGGAAAACTTTACAAAAACTGAAAGTTTTATAGTTTATGTATAAGTATGAATTTTAAGTATATGTAAAATGAAAATTTAGGGGAAAACTGTCAAACAAAATGAAGACCTAGGGGAAAAGTATCTAAAAACTGAAAATCGACGGAAAAGTATCTAAAACTGAAATTCGACGACAATTGATCTAAAAAGCTGAAAATCGACAAAAAATGTATCTAAAAACGGAAAAAAATCGACAGAAAATATATCTAAAAACTAAAAAAAATATGGAAAAAATTGTAAAAAGTGGGCTCTGTGGAAAAAGTATTAAAACAAAAACTCGTGTAAAAAAAAAAAAAAAAAAACTTCCCAATGTCGGTTATCCGTCAACGTCACCCCCTTGGGTTAGACTTTAATATTACTAAAAATTATCAATATCAAGGAGGTGTGCCAGATGATTTAATTATAAAAGTGTAAGGCCGGGGAAAAAAAACGTTTTCATAAGCACACGGACTTTCCGGTTCCGTTCAGTTTTAAAAACAAGTCGTAGCTCGTTTGGTTTGGGGGTAGATGCTATTTCAATGAATGAAAAGGGGGGGGGCGACGTGGGGTTATTTGAAAAGGGTTAAACCCAATTCCCTTTTTGGGGCATTGTTGAAATGGAAAAATTCAAAAAAAAAAATAAAAAACACAAAATTTTTCCCCTTCAAAAAAAGTTAAAATAGGCCCATAAGTGGGTTTTGGGGGTCAGATTGTATAATGTACAGTTGGTGGGGGAAAATTTTGGGGGATTTTTTTTAAATTTAATTTTTTTGGATTAAAGTTTTTGGTTTTTACTACAAAAATAAGGGGGCAGGGAACCCCGGGGTTTTAAAATACGATAAAGATCTGAACAAGCGTGTAAGAAAGGGCCGCAAAAAAAGTAAAGAAAATTACAAGAAAAAAAAAACCCCTTTGCCGGTAATCAGAAGGTTGGGTTTTGTCCCGTCGAGGTCGATTGATTATTTGGGGGTTTTCTTTTTTTCTTGTATTTTTTTTTTTGCTTTGTCTCACACTTTTTCCCCAAACACAAAAACACAAACACAATACACCACAAATTTTTCAGTCTTTGTCGAAACCTATATACAACTTTTTCAAATCTGTTTACATCCATGAGTTTTTAAAAGCAATACGTGACCCCCCCTTCTAAAACGGGATATATCGGGGAAGGGGTAGATTAAGAAAAT
>NC_088372.1:34400164-34407664 GCF_034508935.2 Berghia stephanieae
AAAAACTGAAACTCTATGGAAAACAAATGAAAAATACTGAAGCTCTATGGAAAACTGCGCATTCGTCTTTGAATATGACTGTCAATAACTCAATTTGACCCAATTACCGAGAGGCGATCCTGTGTCCTATGACGGCAGAGTTGGCCGCTATGCATTACATTTATACAAAAAAAACTACCGTAATCGTGTCTTAACACTGAAAGTCTATGGAAAACGTGTCTAAACACTGAAAGTCGATGGAAAACGTGTCTCAACACTGAAAGTCTACGGAAAATGTGTCTAAACACTGAAAGTCTATGGAAAACGTGTCTAAACACTGAAAGTCTATGGAAAACGTGTCTAAACACTGAAAGTCTACGGAAAACGTTTCTAAACACTGAAAGTCTATGCAAAACGTTTTTAAACACTGAAATCTATGGAAAACGTTTCTAAACACTGAAAGTCTACGGAAAACCTGTCTAAACACTGAAAGTCTATGGAAAACGTGTCTCAACACTGAAAGTCTACGGAAAACGTGTCTAAACACTGAAAGTCTATGGAAAACGTGTCTAAACACTGAAAGTCTATGGAAAACGTGTCTAAACACTGAAAGTCTATGGAAAACGTGTCTAAACACTGAAAGTCTATGGAAAACGTGTCAAACCACTGAAAGTCTACGGAAAACATGTCTAAACAATGAAGGTCTATGGAAAACGTGTCTAAACACCGAAAGTCTATGGAAAACGTGTCTAAACAAAGAAAGTCTACGGAAAACGTATACAAAAACTGAAAGTATTTATAAGTATATGTATAAGTATAAGTATTTATAAGTTTATGTAAAACTGAAAATTTATGGAAAACGTGTCTAACAAATGAAGACCTATGGAAACGTATCTAAAAACTGAAAATCGACAGAAAATGTATCTAAAAACTGAAATTCGATGACAATTGATCTAAAAACTGAAAATCGACAAAAAATGTATCTAAAAACGGAAAATCGACAGAAAATAATATCTAAAAACTGAAAATCTGAAAAACATATGTAAAAAGTGGAGCTCTGTGGAAAACGTATCTGAAAACTAAACCTCTGTGTAAACAAAAAAAAAAAAAAACAAACTTACCCAATGTCGGCTTATCCGTCAATGTCACCTGCATTGGGTTAGACTTTAATCATCTACTAAATTACTTCATCAATATCAAGGCAGGTGCAGCCTAGATGATAATAATTATAATGTGTAGTAATCCCGGGGAAATAAACGTTTTCACTAAGCACACGGACTTTCCCGGTTCCAGTTCAGTTTTTTAAACAAGTACGTAGCTCGTTTTGGTTTGATGTAGATAGCTATTTCAATGAATGAAATAGGCTGGGAGCGACGTGCGCTTATTTGAAGGTCTGATAACCCAATTCCTTATAGGCTCATTGTTGAAATGGAAATCTCAAAAAAAAAAATAATGACACAAAATATTGTCCATTACAACAATGTTAAACTAGGCCCATAAGTGGGTTCGAGTGTCAGACTTGTATATATGTACACGTTGGCTGGGAGTTATTGGGCGGATTTTTAAATTTAATTTTTGGTATATAAATGTTCTTGGTCTGACTACAAGAAACTAGAGAGCAGACACCGGTGTAAGATACGATAAAGATCTGAACAAGCGTGTAAGAAAGGTGCCAGACAAAGCAGTAAAGAAAATTACAAGAAAAAAACCCCGTTTGACCGGTAATCAGAAGGTCTGAGGTTCGATCCCCAGTCGAGGTCGATTGATTATTTGGGATTGTCTTTTTTTTCTTGTATTTTTCTTCCTTGCTTTGTCTCACACCTTTCATACACACACACACACACACACACATACACACACATTTGTTCAGATCTTTGTCTGACACCGTATCATACACACTTTTTCAAATCTGTTTACATCCATGAGTTAAATAGCAATACGTGACCCCTGCTTCTCAAAACGGTGATATATCGGAATGGACTAGATTAAGAAAATCTTTCCACTGAGAACACATCACAGCACATACCAACAGCCATTTAAGTAAGATTACCCCAAAAAAAAAACAAAAAAATAAAAATTAAAACACGTCTCCTTCCTGTTTGGTTTGATTGTTTTGTATTTTGTTTTGGGTTTTTTTGTTGTTTTTTTTTGGGGGGGGGGGGGTTGTCTGTTTTGTTTTTAATGGTTTTAGGTCATATAAGCGCCAGTAAAATGAAAAAAATGGGATAATAAATAGTTCTAGAATAACAATTAAAGCACCCTAGAAAAGGGGAATTGGTTCAAATAGGGAACAGGTGTAGATTCCAAGAAGCACACTATCAAAGTACTTAATTTGAGATCACCAAAATGGCTCATCCTGACACAAGCACAGGTCCCCACGAAGAGGAAACACACTCAATGTTTACGAATCATATATAACAAAACATAATACAGAGCATAACATAGAGATGATTTACAAGACCAAAAAATATCATCTCCCCAAACTATAACTATACATTTGACTGTTTCCCTCCCAGCCAATGTGTGCCTCCATGCCGACTATGGAGGTCAGGAACCCCGCCCAGATCTCCTTCCTGTCCCCTTACGTCAACACCCAAAGGAAACAGTAACACGCCACACCACTTGCTCGAGAGTCAACCTTGAAGACCTCAGATGCACATCTCCATCATGACCGCGCCAGAGACCAGCGATCACATCGCCCTCCACTGTCCAGTAACTAAACTTGCAGGCGGATATGAAACAGTTCTTAGGGCGGAGGAAGCTGGGATGACGAAATGAATTTGGAGGTGTAGCCAAACGCTACTACTACCATTACTACTACCACCACCATGACCAAATCCAAGCATCAGTTTAATCACCTAACTAGTCACCTAACGTCTACGTCATGGTCGCTGGTTCGGGATCAGTGTGTAAGTGAGGACTATAGAGTGAACATGACCAGAACGAGAAAATGTTTCATTTTGGAAGTTTCAGAAACAAAACTCACTCTTTTTCTGTGAAAGCTTAAATATTAACTAGAGTGTTTTCTAAGCTAAGCTTGAAATTCAATTACAAGCATCATGACCATTCCGAAATGATACCTTTTTGAGACGGCTGGTCATATATTTTCAATAAATTTCCGATAAGACATTGAAGACGGGACATACTACGAATTTAGCCAAATTAGCTACTTTTTTTTCTTCACAAAAAATATAGACCAGTCTATGTTTGTAAAAAAATATGCGCAAACTCTTAAACCATTTCACAAATCAGTCAACGACGCAGGAAAAAACACACACACTCGCACAATAGAATTTTGGAGACAGAAGTCGAGGCACCACAGTCCGTTGACCAGTGCAGGAAACGCAATACTTCTCAACTGAAGAAAATACATAAGATCGGATTCTATTGTGTTTTTGGATCTATTCAGCGTCATCTGTAGATGGAATGCGCTGTACTATTCTTTGTTGCTTTCTTACTTTTGCCAGGGAAATATATGATAAACTCAAAGCACTGGACTTCAAACTTTGAGTGGGGTGACACTATCTATCTGTTATCTGCCGACCTAACTATGTATATCCAATATCTATCCATCTATCTATCTGTCAGCTATCCCACGACCTACCTATCTATCATCTGTATATATATCCATTATGTATCCATCTGTCTATCTGCTACCCAACTACCTACATATCTATTATCTGTCTCTATATACAATATCTATCCGTCTATCTATCTGCTATCCAGCAACATACCTATTATTTATCCATATATCCATCATTTGTCCATCTATCTATATATCTGCTATCCAGCGACCTACCTATCAATTATCTATCCATATATCCATTATCTATCCATCTATCTATCTGCAATTCAGCTACCTATCTATCTATTATTATCTATCCATCTATATATCTGCTATCCAGCGACCTATCTATCTATTATTATCTATCCATCTATATATCTGCTATCCAGCGACCTACCTATCTATTACTATCTATCCATCTATATATCTGCTTTCCAGCGACCTACCTATCAATTATTTATCCATATAATATCCATTATCTATCCATCTATATATCTGCTATCCAACGACCTACCTATCAATTATTTATCCATATAATATCCATTATCTATCCATCTATATATCTGCTATCCAGCGACCTACCTATCAATTATCTATCCATAAAATATCCATTATCTATCCATCTATATATCTGCTATCCAGCGACCTACCTATCAATTATCTATCCATATAATATCCATTATCTATCCATCTATATATCTGCTATCCAGCGACCTACCATATAATATCCACTATATATCCATCTATATATCTGCTATCCAGCGACCTACCTATCTATTATCTATCCATATACTATCCATTATCTATCCATCAATCTTCTTAATCCGTGGAATCACAACCATGAGAACGGTGGAATCAATAGGCAGTGGTGAGAGTAACCAGACCATTACCACTACTCACTCACACGCGCACGTACGGGCATAGATAGACAAGACCACTCACTCATTACGGCAGCAGGACTGCATGGCACGTGCATGGCATCTCCAGAGACGAATGCCTCTCTCACCTGCTTGTATTGTAATTTGGTGGTGGTGATGGTAGTCGTATGATGGTTGTAGTGGAGGTGGTAATTGTGGTGATGGTATGATGCTTGTGGCGGTGGTGGTGGTATGATGGTTGTAGTGGGTGTGGTGATGGTGGTGATGGTATGATGGTTGTGGTGGTGGTGATGGTATGATGGTTGTAGTGGGTGTGGTGGTGGTGGTGATGGTATGATGGTTGTAGTGGGTGTGGTGATGGTGGTGATGGTATGATGGTTGTAGTGGAGGTGGTGATGGTGGTGATGGTATGATGGTTGTGGTGGTGGTGGTGGTGGTGATGGTATGATGGTTGTGGAGGTGGTGATGGTATGATGGTTGTAGTGGAGGTGGTGATGGTGGTGATGGTATGATGGTTGTGGTGGTGGTGGTGGTGGTGATGGTATGATGGTTGTAGTGGAGGTGGTGATGGTGGTGATGGTATGATGGTTGTGGCGGTGGTGATGGTGGTGATGGTATGATGGTTGTAGTGGTGGTGATGGTATGATGGTTGTAGTGGAGGTGGTGATGGTGGTGATGGTATGATGCTTGTGGCGGTGGTGGTGGTATGATGGTTGTAGTGGAAGTGATGGTGGTGATGGTATGATGGTTGTAGTGGAAGTGGTGGTGGTGGTGGTATGATGGCTATAGTGGAGGTGGTGATGGTGGTGATGGTATGGTGCTTGTGGTGGTGGTGGCAGTGGTGGTGGTGGTGATGGTATGGTGCTTGTGGTGGTGGTGATGGTATGGTGCTTGTGGTGTTGGTGGCGATGGTATGGTGCTTGTGGTGGTGGTATGATGGTTGTAGTGGACGTGGTGATGGTAGCGGTATGATGCTTGTAATGGTGGTGATGGTGACTGATGTAGTGGTAGTGTGGTGTGGTGGTTGCAGTGGTGGTGGTGATGGTCGTGAGTAGTAATGGTGATGGTGGTGGTAAGCTGCGGTGTTGGTGGTGGTGATGGAGTTAGTGTTGATGGTTGTTATTGTTGTGGTGGTTTGGTCATGGTGGTGGTATTATGATGATAATGGTGGTGGTGATATTGAACCGAGACCCAAAAGACAGAATCAAGGAGGTCTTTCCTCGAAATCGGTAAAAAAAAAAAAAGAAACTTTTAAAAAACGTATTTATAAAACACATTAGTTCGTAACTAAGAACATTTAAGAATCCAAAATGGCTATAGATAGTTCGAAGAGGACGTCAATCAGGTCTTTGTTATTGTTTTTTTTTTTGCCATCCGCGTTTATGAGTAATGCCTGACCACTATAAACGTTCATGGATACACACAGTTTTGTGTGTTGGTCCGTTATACTTCCGGATGGCAATGTTATGAGCTTCTAAGCCAAGCGCATACTATCTATATCGAATGGATTATAACACCATTTATTATTTGTTTGTGTACCACATATTCAAGAATTCACTTTTCTGGGCAGCAAACTGACAACAGATGGCGACGGCATTGAAGAGATCAAAACCAGAATAATTAATGCAAACCGGGATCTGCATCCGTTAAACAAATTATTTGGAGAGCAATGGGATTGTATTCTAGCACTAAAATCAAGTTTTTCAAGAGTAATGTCCTAAGTGATTTGCTGTATGGATCAGAGTGTTGGAAGACCACAGAAAGTATCATCCAGAAAATTGAGGTATTCCAAAACAAATGTTGACGACGAATTTTCAAGATCGTCTGGCCGAATACAATCTCTTATGAGGACCTGAGATAGAACAGAGGTGGAGTCTCTGGAGAGTCTCATTAGGAGAAAATGGCAATGGTTGGGGCATGTCTGTCGCAGACCTGAAGAAACACTGACAATGAAGGCTCTGCAGTGGACACCCCAAGGAATGAGGAAGCGAGGCCGCCCGCCCAAGGAGATCTAAAGACGTCCCACTAAGAAGGACCTAAAGCCGAGAGGTACGTCCCTCGAGATGGCCCCAAGAATAGCAGCTGACAGGACCAGGTGGAGATCCTTTGCATATCGCCTCAAAAGCCAGCAGGTCCGGAGAGGATTGAATGAGTGAGTGAGTGAGTGAGTGAGTGAGTGAGTGAGTGAGTACCATCAATGGGCAAGATATCAACATTCATAACCGCATTTTTAGGGTAACACGAGAAAGGGGGTATTAGTATTATAACATAGCATCATTGGGACGGATATCATTCTTTGACAGGTATTTTGATAGAGACAAAAAAAAAAAAAAGAGAGAAAAGGGGCGTTGATAGACTGGTAAAGAGAAACAGATAGGTAGAGAGTATGTGGAAAGAAATGGGATTAAAATGCACAAAGACAGATATCTACAGCGATAGGTTGACAGAAAAAATTGATGTGTGGAGAAAAACGGGGCAAAATGTAAAATATGTATATTGATAGACTGATAGAAATATTGATGTGTGGTGAAAAACGGGGTAAAAATGTAAAAAGTTATTATATTGGTAGATTGATAGAAATATTGATGTGTGGAGAGAAAGAGGGTACAAAGACATATCTATATTGGTAGACTAATAGAAATATTGATGTGTGGAGAGAGAGAGAGAGAGAGAGAGAGAGAGAGAGAGAGAGAGAGAGAGAGAGAGAGAGAGAGAGAGAGAGAGAGAGAGAGAGGGGGGGGGGGTACAAAGACATATCTATATTGGCAGGTTGATAGAAATATTGATGTGTGAAAAAAAAGAGGGTAGGAATGTACAAAGATATATAGCTACACTGATAGATTGATAGAAAGATTGATGTGTGAAGAGAGGGCAGGTAAAGAATGCATGCAAAGAGAAATCTATGATATATCAATATAAAGGTAGACGGGTGGAGCGATAGAATAAAACAAACAAAAATATAGACAGAATGCGGTTAACGTGACACTGCTATTTGTTGTCATTCCTGCCAGAGCCAGTCAGTAGAGAAATCCACAGTTCCCACTCTTTCACCCTATAATGCATTCTCATTGACACCTA
>NC_088372.1:34410164-34435164 GCF_034508935.2 Berghia stephanieae
CCCCCCCCCCCCCCCCCCCCTTTCCACACCTATTTCCACATGGACACACACACACACACACATACACACACACATTTACAAACATACACGTCGAAATTAACACATCACACAGAGACATATACACACGCAAACACACAATTCGTGATATCGATAGCCTAAATACAATGACCGCCATCTTTGTGGAAACCAATGAAATCACATTCACACACACACACACACACACACACACACATTTATACAGACAACATACGCAACAAAACATACACATGAACATCAACACACAAACACACAACAAACACACACACACACATCGTCCTGATATCGATAGCCTCAATCCAATGACCGCCATCTTTATGGAAACCAATGAATAATAAATAGATTACCACCACAAGGTTATCTCCCCTTGGGGCTAATCGCTCTTCCCTCCTTCGCATGCCCCCCCCCCCCCCCCCCCACCCCTTCGCCACCACCACCACCACCACCTTATTAACTTCTGTTTTGGGAGGAATTAGACGTAAGGGCTGGGGGGAGGGGAGAATGGATGAGAGTATAATATCAATATGAAATATGACCAGCAAGAATATGATCCTAGGTCTGAAAACAGAAACGGAGTAGTGTGAAGGCGAGCCCATAGCCACCTTTAATACATGCCGAGCACCCGAATCGGTACAGCCCCACCTTTACTCAAAGTAAGATGTGGACCGGTACTCATCGAGGATGTTACCAGACACAAATCCTACTTTGACAAATGGTACATGGTACCAAAAAAAAACAACCCCGTAGCCACAGCATTTCGCCTATAGTTGCTGGCACACCAGTAAACTGAATGAACGTCCTCGTCGGGGATCAGATTCCCCATATGAGCCGAATCCGATGGACCTGTGGGTTGCGCTCATTAATATCTCAAGCATAATATATATATATATATATATATATATATATATATATATATATATATATATATATATATATATATATATATATATATATGATAATGGTTGCGCTGGACCGCAGCCTTGCCTATCGGGTCGATCTCTAAGGAATTCCCCAGAAGACAGAGAAACGCAACAGTATTCTGAGGAAGCTGGCGGGAACAACCTGTCCAACATGTACTCGCTGTGGGCAAGAACCTGAGACAGCAGAGCATCTAGTAGAACGGTGTGTTGTGACGATGCTACCCGGCGGGTTTGCGTTGGTGCACGAATGCGGACCAGACTTTGCTGATTGGGTCGATCGTCATAACATAGTAGTGTGAAAACCATAAGAGGCTGCTGCCATGATGACATCAGCCCTGGCACTGTGTTTTTTCCAACGCGGAGGACTTACTGCGCTCCATCCAGTGTGGGTGGAAGCAAGAAGGTCGATGTATAACTTCGCAAGTCCATGCACATCGTGTCGGGAACTTGGCGACAACGCCTAGAGAAAATGGGGCCCGAAAATAGCCGAGATCCAGCCCCACATGTCCGGTGGGAGACGATTACGCCACTACCACATCATCTCATTCATCTGTGGTGTTTCATTCATCCTGTTTTGTTGATAAAGGGGAAACCCGAAACTTTCATTTGGTCTGTTTTTGTAATTAAATTGAAGCTTACATTCAACTTCACGTTATTAAGAGACGAACAAGGTCACAAGCAACACCACTCGTAAATTTCAATCCGGAACCGCACAGAGATGTTTTCAGGTTACACAAATTCTATAGATAAAGATTAAATTTATAAACATAAAAATTGCCGAATACAGCAATTTCCTATTTCGGGCGCAAAAAAACTAGTAAGAATGAAGTGGTAGTAATATGAAGAGTGATATGGTATTTGGTAGTATTGGTGTGTGTTGATTGTGTTGTATAGTGTGGTAGTGATGTTGATGGTGGTAATAGTATTGTAGATACAAATGTAGTATGATAAATTGTAGTATTTGTATATATTAAATGATGATGATGTGTGGTTGGTTATAGAGCAGCGTATAGATATTGTGGTGGGTTTAGATAGTGTAATGATGTTGGTGGTGGTGGTGATGTAAAGTATGTCGTGATGATGATGTGGTGCTGGTGGTTATGTAGTAGTAGTGGATGATGAGATGATGTTGTAGTGGTGTTGTTGTAGTAGTGCTAGTGATGTGTGTGTTGGTGGTTGTGTAGTAGTGGTATGATTGATGTGGTGTGGTGTGGTGTAGTAGTGTAGTACATAAGGTGTGTGTGGTGATGTATATAGTGGTAATGTGTGTGGTGGTGGTGGTGGTGGTGGTTGTAGTGTAGCAGTAGTGATGATGTGGTGGTGGTTGCAGTAGTGTGGTAATGATGTTGGTGGTGTGGTGATTGTAATAGAGTATAGCAGTAGTGATGATGTGGTGGTGGTTGTAGTAGTAGTGGTAATGATGTTGTGGTGGTGGTGGTGATTGTAATAGTAGTGGTCGTGATGATGATGATGTGGTGTGTGGTGTTGTAGTAGTAGTAGCATAGTGATGATGTGGTGGTGTTTAGTAGTAGTGGTAATGATGTGTGGTGGTGGAGTGATTGTAGAGTATGGTCGTGTGAGATGTGTGCTGGTGTTGTAGGGTAGTGGTTAGTGATGATATGTGTAGTGGTATTGTAGTATATATAGTGGTAGGATGATAGTGGTAGTGGTGGTTGTATTAGTGGTATGATGCTGATTGTGGTGGTGTGGTTGTAGTAGAGTAGCAGTAGTGATGATGTGTGGTGGTTGTAGTAGTAGTTGTAATGATGTTGTGGTGGTGGTGGTGATTGTAATAGTAGTGGTCGTGATGATGATGTGGTGCTGGTGGTTGTAGTAGTAGTGGTAGTTGAGATAATGTGGTAGTGGTGGTTAGTTGTAGTAGTAGTGGAAGTGATGTGATGTGTGGTGGTGGTGGTTGTAGTAGTAGTAGTAGTAGTGTAGTAGTAGTAGTAGTAGAGTAGTAGTAGTGTGTAGTAGTAGTAGTAGTATGGAAGTGATGATGATGTGGTGGTGGTGGTTGTAGATAGTAGTAGTAGTAGTAGTGTAGTAGTGATGATGATGTGGTGTGTGGTGGTGTTGTAGTAGCAGTGGTAGTGATACGATGTGCGGTGGTAGTTGTAGTAGTAGCAGTGGTGTAGTGATGAAGATGAGGTGGTGGTGGTGTTGCAGTAGTAGTGGAAGTGATGATGATGTGGTGGTGGTGGTTGTAGTAGTAGTAGTAGTAGTAGTAGTGTAGTAGTAGTAGTAGTAGTAGTAGTGATGATGTGTGGTGGTGTGGTTGTAGTAGCAGTGGTAGTGATGACGATGTGCGGGTGGTAGTTGTAGTAGTAGCAGTGTGTAGTGATGAAGATGAGGTGGTGGTGGGCTTGCAGTAGTAGTGGTAGTGATAATGATGGTGGTGGTTGTAGTAGTGGTGGTGGTAATGATGATGGTGTGGTGGTGATGATGGTTGTAGTACAAATGGTTAGTGATGATGAACTGGTAGTGGTGGTTGTAGTAGTAGTAGTGGTAATCATGATGTGGTGGTGGTGGTTTGTAGTATAGCAGTAGTGATGACGTGGTAGGTGGTTGTAGTAGTAGTGGTAATGATGATGTGGTGGTGGTGGTTGTAGTAGTAGTGGATGATGATGTGGTGGTGGTGGTTGTAGTAGTAGTGTGGTGGTTGTAGTAACAGTGGTATGATGATGCAGTGGTGGTGGTGGTGGTGTAGTAGTGGTAGTGATGATGTGGTGGTGGTGGTTTAGTAGTAGTAGTGGTAGTGATGATATGGTTGTGGTTGTAGTAGTAGCTGTAAAGATGATGTGATGCTGGTAGTTGTAGTAGTAGTGGTATTGATGATGATGGGGTAGTGGTGGTTGTAGTAGTTGCAGTGATGATGATGTGGTGGTGGTGGTGGTGGTTGCAGTAGTAGTGGTAGTGATGACGATGTGGTGGTGGTGGTTGCAGTAGTAGTGGTAGTGATGATGATGTGGTGGTGGTGGTTGTAATAGTGATGGTAGTTGTGGTAGTGATGATGATGTGGTGGTGGTGATTGTTGTAGTAGTTGTGGTACTGATGATGATGTGGTGGTGGTGGTTGTAGTAGTAGTGGTAGTGATGATGATGTGGTGGTGGTGATTGCAGTAGTAGTGGTAGTGATGATGGTCGTAATACTAGTGGCAGTGATGATGATGTGGTGGTTGGAAGGAGGGAGGGGGGGGGGGGGGGTATCCTTAGAACAAATTGACCTCACCGGAATTTGACGGAAGTTGCCCGGAGCCCGGAATTTTTGGCTCCAGACCGGAGTTTTTTCCGGTGAAACCGGAGTTTTGGCATCACTACGTTATTATTTATTAAGATCAAGAGAAGGAATGGGGATCGATACCCCTCTCAAGCGCATAATGGACGGTGCCCATATTTCGAGTAATAAGTCCCAGCAACCCTTGTACTTAACTTCCCTGAATTCGGACAGGGACGAGGTGGAAGTCGGTCTGGACGATCCCCCGCGTGTCTAAAATAAAACAAACAAAAAGGTTAAATAACAACAACATACACAAAATTAAAAAAAAAAAAAAAAAAAAAAAAAAAAAAAAAAAAAAAAAAAAAAAAACAATTATACCGAAACTTCAAAAAATCTACAAAACACTTTTAAAAATCAAAAGCCTCCGGTTTGCAAATTGTGGACAAATTGGGAGATTGGGGGGTGGGGGGGGGGGGGGGGGGGGATGGTCCTGATAGCTCAGTGGGTAGAGTACTCGCTTAACACCACGCAAAGTGACCGAAATCGATTCCGGGCGAAGTCGAGATATTTTTACCCGAACCCCCAGTCAGTCCGCCCAGCAGTGATTTAGGGACCTGCTGAGTCTTGTTAGATCTGGTGAATAGGACTTTACGATACTAACGCCCTATCCAAAAGGTAGCGAGCAATGGCTATTGTCTGTTCAAGCTATAAATAGAACCAAGATGACGTGACTCGGGTATTTGTTATTGTTTTGTTTTGATTTTTAGTGAGGGTTTTTACCATACATTTTTATGGGTAATTCTCACTAAACGGTATTAACCAGACTATAAACGTTCAAGGTTACACATAGGTTTGTGTGTTGGTCCGTTATACTTCCGGATGGCAATGTTGTGAGTGCCTTAGCCAAGCGCATACTATCTGTAGAAACCGGGATAACCTCCATCCGAGCTAAAGGCTCTGAGAGACTACTCTGTCGGCGGAATATTTTAGTATCTACTTTGAATGGATGAATCTGGGTGGGGTTCCTGACCTCCCATGGTGGGCAGGGAGGTACATACTGCGTCTTCTATCCCCTTATCTGTTTTCCAACATGCTTTCTGTCTTTGTCTTGGAATGAGATTACTTAGTTTTGTCCTGGCCCTGGCCGGAGTCCTGGCTGGGAGGGAACAGTCAAATGCATAGTTATTGTTTTGGGAGATGATATTGTTTTTCCTTGTAAATCATCTCTCTGTTATTTATTATTAAATTATATTTGTTATTTTAAATGTATAATGTAAGCATTTGAGTGCATTCTTCTTTGTTGGATTTTGTGTTTGAGTCCGGATGAGACTTATAGGTGATCTCAAACTAAGTACATTGGTGGTATGCTTTTGGAATCTACGTCTGATCCCTATTTGTTCCCAGTTCCCCTATGTCTTACTATTTCTTGGGTGCTTTATTTGTAATTCTAGAACTTTTTACTATCCCATTTTCTTCCTTTTTACTGGCGCTGATATAACCTAAATGTGTTGCAAGCGCCGTAAAACCCTTCAAAACAAAAACAAACATGAATGGATGAATGCGTGTTTTATGCTGCATATTGGAGAAGGTTACTGATGATGATGATGGTGGTGGTGGCGGTGGGGAATGATAACGGGTTTTTTGTACTCGGTATAATGTGATTGTCCGAATGCATCTATGGTGCCTTTAGCGATTAGGGTAACGTGATGCCGAGCATATATGCATATATACAATATAATAATATATCTTTCTTACCCATTCTCTCTCTCTCTCTCTCTCTCTCTCTCTCTCTCTCTCTCTCTCTCTCTCTCTCTCTCTCTCTCTCTCTCTCTCTCTCTCTCTCTCTATCTATATATATATATATATATATATATATATATATATATATATATATATATATATATGTTGGGTTTTTTTCTTGTTTATTTGTCTATGTGTGGGGAGGACGGGGTGGTTTGCCCTTGTATATATATTTATTGGGGGTGGGGGGGGGGGGGGGCGATTGTTACGAAAACGACCTTTTGGCACAGTGCACCTTCTAACTATATAAAATAAAACGAGTTTTCTAGACATAAATAAATTTCAAAATCACAAAAAAGATCACAAGAAGAAGTGCGTTTGTTAATGGAACATTTCCGGTGCTTTTCTCTTGGCAAAAGTCACCAAAATTAGGATGAAATCCAAGTCCCAAACACCTTTAAGTGTATATATAGATCTACCAGTACCGACGTGAACTGTTTTGTAGGTCTGGTATGTTATGGTATGTTATGGGCGTATTGTTGAAATGGAGAAAGAAAGAGAAAAAAAAAAACAACTCAAAACCAACGTGATTTCTCTGTCGTCGATCTGGAATTTAGTCATGTATTTATGTCTTTATTGTTTTTGTGTTGTTGGCTGAAGAAGGGTTTTGAGCCCAAAACATTCCGTGTTTGGTAGTTTGTTCTGTTCTTTATCGAACCTGTTGTATTCATTGTTGCGAATCACTTCTTACAGTCCACAGTTCTAGCAGCTTAAAATCACCTTCAAACCAACCCTACGTATTGCCAATTACAAAAAATGGGACCCTTCGCCTCAAAACGGTATTAAGTCGGGATGGTTAAGATGTTGAAAATTGAATTTATAGCAGACTTGTGTTGAGTTTGTATGTTTTATTGAGGAGAATGGATACTATATTTTAGGATGCTAATGACAACAATTTATAATTTTGACCAGTTTTGCATTTAATTCGGCTTTTAAGCATCTCGTTCGTTCCGACATAATACCATTTTGAGGCGTAGGGTCACAAATGTTAAATAGAGCCTATAATTGCGTTCAGTAATCAGACCTGCTCATATGTGCACCTCGGTGGTGTAATCATATCAAAGAGACAAAGCCGATAACGGGTGAAATAATTCCAAGCAAGGACAGTATCCGATATCACAGCATTCCTATACCTGTCGATCATTCGGTCATGAGGTGGGACTGCAAGGCATCAGAGACACGTCACTGCTGATGGTGAATTGGATTCAGTAGTCTGATGTCACGCCACCCGGCAACGGCGGCCATCTTGGTTCTAAACAAAGAAAATCATTCCTTTTTATTCTTCATGCCGGCTAGAACTTTTCATATGCCTTGTGATCAGAATTTGTAAAAGTCAAAACATGATCAAATTTATGGGTTTTTTTCCCCTCTGGATACGCGTTTATGCTTGCCGGAGAAATATTTCATACGGCGTCCGCCATTGTTCTGATAGTTTAGAGCCAGTGTTACTAAGTTACCATGCGTCATTAGGAAGGAAGTGACGTTGCGACTGTTGAAGAGTATTGAGTTGAGACCTAGGACTTCGTATACTCCATAGATGTCGATGTCACTGGTCGAGACCCAACTGCCATAGACACATTATAAGGGCATATCATAGATCTAGTATGAACCACCAGATGTGATGAGGGAATCAAGAAATCTAGCCGTTAAAGAGTTAAATCCACTCCAAGGACAGTATTTGATATCATAACATTACTATACCAGTTAATCATTAAGTAATGAGGTAAGCTGGATTCCATCAAACAGACATCAGTGCTGGCGTGTCGAGGTAGCGAGTCGAGGTTCACCACCTGCCTTCCTCACAACAATTATAAATGCCATACCATAGATCTAGTATCAACAACCAGACGAGACGAAATTAAATTGAGAGCCAAAATAAAAATCGGGACAGTATCTAATACGATATACTACTTGGTCATTAACTCACTCAATCCTAGAGGTTTTTGCTACTTTTCAAAATAAGAATTTAAAAAAATTAAAATGAGCATGTACAGAGATAGTTTTATTCAACTATCATTAACATGTAAAGACTAAAAACATTAGCTTTGATACTATGCCTATAATTGGTCTCAGAAAAATGTAATTGATTGGCATGGGGAAAATGTAACCTGGGTAAACTACGGATATAGTCGGTGTTAGGGTTGAGTGAGTTAAGCAATGAGCTATGCTGGATTCCATCAGACAGACACCAGGACTGCTGGTGTTGAATTGAGTCCAGATCCAACTGCCTTACTTAAAAAACACGTGATTAATGACGTAGATCAAGTATGAACCATTGCTGGCGTTGAAGTGAATGGAAGTCCATCTGCCTCACACACACATTATAAAGGATATTACCACAGATCTAGTATCAACAACTACTAGACGCCAAGAGAAAAAATATCAGAGTATAATATAATATTATAGGGAATGAGATTAGCGGAAGAGTAGCGTCCCTTGATTGGACGTCACCCATAGTCTGTGACGGAAAATTTATTAGAGGGAGAACGTCATGTTGGTTGTGCGCATGCGTCTCTCGTCCTTCCGAGGACGAGAGACGCATGCTCACAACCAACATGACGTTCTGTCTCTAATATCTTTTCCGCCGGTGACGTCACAGACTATGGGTGACGTCCAATCAAGGGACGCTACTCTTCCGCCAATCTCATTCCCTATTGATATTATTATACAATGTTGTCATTTAGTAAATGATGCATGTTAGAATCTATCAACCAAGCATCACTGTTGGTGTTGAATTGAGTCCAGATCCATCTGCCTTACTTAAAACACATTATTAATGGCGTAAGTATGAATCACTAGGCGTGATGAAGAAATCAATTGTAGCCGTTAAAGAGTTAAATAACTCCAAGGCCAGTATTTGATATTATAGATTAAAATTAAAATTAAATTAAATTGAGCTTTTATATAGCGCAATATCCACTAAACGTGCTCAAAGCGCTTTACAAGGGGTCCCTGGTCAACAGCAACATCCAACATGTAGGACGAGACATAACGCCTGTTAGGAGATATTACAATTTTTCGGACAAAGACAACGCTGTTACCGGCCAGGTACTCATTTTACACCTGAGTACGGTGAGAGAATGTGAGTAAAGAGCCTTTTCCAAGGACTCAACTATGCGCCGAGCGAGGCTCGAACCCAGGACCTTCCGATCCGAAAGCGAGTGTCATACCACTAGACCACATAGCCGCACAGTTAGATTGCAGTTAATCATTAAGTAACGGGGTAAGCTGCAGCTGGACTCCATCAAACAGACATCAGTGCTGGCGTTGAAGTGAATCGAGATCCACCTGCCTTACACTACAGTCCTTCGGAACCGGAGTTTATCCCGGTTTCTATAGCGCAAAACGGACAATATCAATAAAAAATAATTATTATTTGCTATCCTTTGGATAGAACGCCTAGTCAATCGCAAAAGTATTTTCCGCCAAATCTAACATACTCAGCTACCCATTCACTGCTGGATGGTAAGGGGGGGGGGGGGGGGTCATATAAAATCTCAACTGCATCCAGGATCGACCTTGGTCCGTAGCCCTACTATAATACTCTTTTAGTACGCCATACCTTGGTCCCTTTGGGCGTGAAGCGAGTGCTCTACCAAATGAGCTATCGGGACCCCCTAACACACAGTAATACCATAGATCTAGTACGAACCAATAGATAGATAGATAGATAGATAGATAGATAGATAGATAGATAGATAGATAGATAAATAGATAGATAGTCATATGGCCCCTCTCCATACGAAAGGAGAACATCCGACACTTCAAACCAGTGGAATATTTATCACAATCTCCTCAAAATCTGTAATTTGTTACACCTGTCACTGGGATCATGAGAATTTAACCAACGCCCCTCCCCACCACACACACTCTCTCTCTCTCTCTCTCTCTCACACACACACACACACACACACACACACACACACGCATTCTTCCTATCTCCACCCTTTCTCTCATCCTTTCTCTCACACACCCACACACATACACACACACACACACTCACAAAACATTTTCACTCTCTCTCTCTCTCTCTCTCTCTCTCTCTCTCTCTCTCTCTCTCTCTCTCTCTCTCTCTCTCTCTCTCTCTCTCTTTGTCTACAAGGCCTCAAAGCGCGTGATTGAATCGAACTCTGTACTTCTTGGGTTCGAATAAGAAATAAAAGACCACACCAGTCTGTGAGTGTGCCACACTTACTCCTTCCTGTATATCTATTTACAGGTCTGTTAACCCAAACCGTTGGGGGGCTCATTGGTGATAAAGGGACATTCTCAAACCACCGTGTACTTATTTACAGGTCTGTTAACATAAATTATTAGGAATAAGCCTCATTGGTGGTGAGTAATTTTCTTTAAAAAGCGTATACCGCCTATAACAGAAGTAATATCTACTTGGTGTGTGTGTGTGTGGGGGGGGGGGGGGGGGGGGGGAGGGGAGGGAGTACTACTAACTCGCCAAGGTCGATGGGGAAATTATTTGAGTATCAGACAGAGATTTGTTAAGATCCACGGATTAGGGAAGGGGTGAGGGGAAGGAGGGGGGGGGGGTTGTGACGTAGTTACCGTTAGTAATACTAAAATAGCACAAAATTTATTTACTCAGGTATTTACCGTCTTACCAGGAACAATTGAAGGCTGGTTTTCCAAAAACTCATCAAGTCGATTTTTTCTACTTTTTGAGATTTTCCATCCAAGAAATAAATTGAAATGTCAACTTTATTTCTAAGCAGCAATTGGCGCAAAGAATTTCCATAGATTTGTGGGAATTGGAAGTTTAAATGTGATAAAACAATAGACCGAATGAGAGATTTTTAGGGAAATAACCCTCAAATGAAAAATAAAAACGGAGTTGTAGAGATTTGGAAAACCACTTTTCAATTAGAAACCAGGGTTAAACTGCCCTACAAATACTAATTAGCCGATTTTTCCATTTTCGCAAAGACGAAAAAAAATAATTTCAACAACAATTACTTTTGTACTGGAAATAGATAATAGTAATGTTGATGATGGTGATGACGATGATGGTGATGATCTAATGATGATGATGATGATGATTCGAATGATGATGACGATGATGATGATGATGATGATGATGATGATGATGATGATGATGATGATGATGATGATGATGATGATGATGATGATGATGATTATAATAATAATAATAAAACAACAACAACAATTTATTCATATAATAGCTCTAGAAGCACAACTACAGGTAATAATAAACGAAATAAAAAGGGGAAAAAATAGGGGAGGGGGGGGGGGGGAGCGGGGAGTGGGGTTAACCCATTTAAAGGCGAGTCCGAATTCCTATCAAAATGTCCTTTTTTTATTAACACTACAGCAGATGGCATGAATGAGGTTATGCAAAATACTCAACTAGTTATGCCCGCCAGAACAATCGTAACCATCACTCAAATCTATGTGTAACCTTAATGTGCGGCTATTTATAATGTGGTCTTGTGGTGTGACACTCGCTTTCGGATCGGAAGGTCCTGGGTTCGAGCCTCGCTCGGCGCACAGTTAGTTGAATCCTTGGAAAAGGCACTTTACTCACATTCTCTCGCCGTGCTCAGGTGTAAAAATGTACCTGGCCGTTAACAGCATTGTCTCTGTCAGAAAAAAAAATTGTAACATCACCTAGCAGGCGTCATCATATCTCGTTCTCCTTGTTACGCGTTGCTGTTGGTCAGTGAACCTTGTAAAGCGCTTTGAGCACGTTTAGTTATATATAACGGCTATGTGGTCTAGTGGTATGACACTCGCTTTCGGATCCGAGGGTCCTGGGTTCGAGCCTCGCGCTCGGCGCATGGTTGAGTCCTTGGAAAAGACTCTTTACTCACATTCTCTCACCACACTCAGGTGTAAAATGAGTACCTGGCCGTTAACAGCGTTGTCTTTCTTCGAAAAATTGTAATGTCGCCTACATGTTAAATGTTGCTGTTGACCAGGGACCCCTTGTAAAGCGCTTTGAGCACATTTATTGGATATTGCGCTATATAAAGCTCAATTTTTATAATTTTTATAAAAGCTCATGTTTTTTTAAAACGTTAGTAGAGTTGGGGCCATGTGATGAATGACACTTGTCTTCATACCGAAACGTATAGGCTTCGACTTAGTGAGCCGATAGCTCTGTTGATAGAGTGCTCCCTCCAAACGCAAAGGGTCCGTGATCGAACCCGGGTGCAGTCGTCGATTTTTTTTTCTTTTCTGACTTCCTGTCCACCCAGCAGTTATTAGCTAGCTGGGTCTGTTAGATCTGGTGGAAAGTACTTTGCGATAGACTAGCGTCCTATCGAAAGGACAGCCAGTAATTACTATTGGTCGTTTCACGCTATAGAAACCGGGATAAACTCCGGCTCCATCGGCCCAATGGCTTTGTAGGACTAAATGTTTTCTTTTCTTTTCCTTTTATTTGGGATGGGTGGGGACGGGGGGCCGGGGTGGGGGAGTGGGGGGGGGAGGGGGGAGGGGGATGAGACGCATCCCCCTGAGGTGTTCCAAGATTAAGAGAACAAGAGCAGAATCGACACCCGACTGCAAAGGGTTAAAAACAAACGGATTCCAGATGCACCTGTCCGCAGACAAACGGTAATTACAATTATAGAGACCTAGAACACACAAACATACATTCACACACACACACAAACACACACACGCACGAACGTACACATAGAGAAGGGAGGAAGAGAGAGAGAGAGAGAGAGAGAGAGAGAGAGAGAGAGAGAAGGGGAATATAAAGAGGGAGAGAGGGGGGGGGGGGAGAGTGAGAGAAGGGTAATAGTGTGTGTGTGAGAGAGACAGAGAGAGAGACAGAGAGAGAGAGAGAGAGAAGGGGAATATAAAGAGGGAGAGAGGGGGGGGGGGAGAGTGAGAGAAGGGTAATAGTGTGTGTGTGAGAGAGACAGAGAGAGAGAGAAAGAGAGAGAGAGAGAAGGTGAATATAAAGAGGGAGAGAGAGAGGGGGGGGGGAGAGTGAGAGAAGGGTAATAGTGTGTGTGTAAGAGAGACAGAGAGAGAGAAAGAGAGAGAGGTGTGTGAGAGAGAGAGAGAGAATGGGACTACAAAGAGGGAGAGAGAGGGGGTGGGGGGAAGGAGAGATATAGTATAAAAAACGTTTAAGCTTACACATAGTGGTATGCGCTTGGCTTAGACCCTCACAACATTGCCATCCGAAAGTATAACGGACTAACATACGAAACTATGTGTAACCATGAACGTTTATAGTCTGGTTAATACAGTTTAGTGAGAATTATTCATAAACATGGATGGCAAAAAGCAATAACAAAGACACGAGTGGAGTCAATTTCATTCCTTATATAAAAGTGTTCATAATATGTCAAGTACTGTTGAAATCGGCCTCCGTCTGTAGAAAGGAATGGATGGAAATGGATTACAGACTCACCTGTCCGTAGACTAACGGTAATTACAATTATATAGTCATTACCAACTCTAGCACTAACACACCCACACACACACACCCACACACACACACACACACACACACACACACACAGAGACATACAAACAGAGACATACACAGAGACATACACCCTCAGCAAACACACATAAATACGCATACACGCATCTACTTACATCACGCACACACACACACACATACCACACGGAGACGCACACACGCACACTACACGCACACGTAGACACACCCACCCACACACACACACACCACACGCACATGGACACACACACACACACACACACACACACACACAATAAGTAACACTAATAAAGCCGAACTCTGAAGAAAATAAATAAATAAACGAGAAAAAATAAACAAGAATCTAAAATTTTGCCCAGAAAACTCGTCCATCAAATCACATCCATCGATTAAAATGACCCTCCTCTTGTCAAAAACTCTCAAACCTGGAACTTTTATACTATATTTGAAGGACTATTTTTCTGGTCCAAATTTTACAAACGATATCAGGCGTGGTCAATGACTAAAATGAATGACAATGAACGCAAAACTCGGGCTCTTCACATCAGTAAGACGCTTTACTACACAGTACCCCATTCGACTCAGGTGTGAAAGAGTACCTGGTTACAAGCGTGGTCAATGACTAAAATGAATGACAATGAACGAAAAAAAGACTGGCTCTTCAGAAAGACGCTTTACACACTATCCCATTCGACTCAGGTGTGGAAGAGGACCTGGTTACAAGTGGTGACGGATAGTGTAAATATGGTAGTGTGAAAAGTATTTATGAACTATTTTTCTTTTTTTTGAATTAAAAAGTAATGACGGTTGGGGAAATAAATGATACAATATGTGGAGGGCATTCATTATGGAGCATAATAAATCAAAACAAATGTATGCGCTATACAAGCGTTCAGAACTATGTATTCCAGTAATTCTAGACTCACCTGTCCGCAGAGACAAATCTGTAATTACAATTTGAAAGCTGCCTCAAGCATACATCACAGAAAGTAACACTAACAATAACAAGACTATGGTAATCCTTCCCTACATACAGTTAGACAGTCATGCCACACACACACACACACACACACACACACACACACACATATATATATATATATACATACACACACAGAGAGAGAGAGAGAGGAGAGAGAGAGAGAGAGAGAGAGGAAGAGAGAGAGAGAGAGAGAGAGAAAGTGAATGAGAAAGAGAGAAAGGGAGGGAGGGAGGAGAGAGAGAGAGAGAGAGAGAGAGAGAGAGAGAGAGAGAGAGAGAGAGAGAGAGAAAGCGAATGAGAAGAAAGAAAGAAAGAGAGAGAGAGAGAGAGAGAGAGAGAGAGAGAGAGAGAGAGAGAGAGAGGAAGAGAGAGAGGAAGGTCCTGAGTTCGAGTCTCGCTCGGCGCATATTTGGGACCTTGGAAAAGGCTCTTTACTCACGTTCTCTCACCGTACTCTGGGTGTAAAGTGAGTACATGGCCGCCAAAAGCGTTGTCCCTGTCGGAAAAAAAAAATATATTGATATATCGCCTAACATGTCTCGTTCTACATGTCACGTGTTGTTGGTCAGGGACCCCTTGTAAAGCGACTTGAGCACGTTAAGTAGATATTGCGTTATAGAAAAGCTCATGTTTGTTTTGTTTGTTTGTCTGTTTTTGTTGTTTTGTTGTTCTTTTTTAAAGGAACATACTTTGAATAAAGAAGAGAAAAAAACATGAAGCAGTTGACTGAGTATAGACACGTAGATAATCACGCCTTTCGGACAGTCGTCATAATGTAAACAATGGCCCTGGTTGGTAGTAAACCTAGCGATCTACACATTTTTTTTTACTATCGATGGTATGTGTTTAAGTAAAATACCCACTGTTCTATCGCTTTCTCAATAGAACCGACACAGGAAAATTATGTGCAAACTTAACTTAAGCGTTTATAATATTATGGTGGAGTAAATTGTGCAATAACTAGTTAGCCACCCATTTGGCGGTGTGAAAACAATACAATGATCAGGAGAAAGGTCGATTTCATTCACGTGATTGTTAATACCAACCAACTATGTTCGTCCGACCACGTGTGAAGGTGTGACGAACATTCCATGTTTTGATTGGTCAAAAATCTACTGGGTAATTGAGACGAGAAGAGTATTGACTTTATGTGGACTCCAATGTATTATGTGCGGCGATGTGGTCTAGTGGTATGACACTCGACTTCGGATAGGAAGGTCCATGGTTCAAATCCCGACCGGTGCATAGTTGAGTTGAGTCTTTGGAAAATGCTCTTTATACTCAATTCTCTCACCGTACTCAGATGTAAAATGAGTACCTGACCCTAAACAAACGTCGTCTCTGTTCGGAAAATAGCAGCACAGCATAGCAGCCAATTTTGAGATGGCAATATAGAAATATATCCAGGCGAGCAATACCACTTTAGTCCAAGATATCACTATATATTATGTCTTAATAAGGGAGAAAAGTGGTGACGTCACACCTTCTACTTTTCCGGTGGCTAAATCGTTGAAAGTGTGTATGTAACCAGTCCTTCGGATGACAAATTATAATGAATAGGTGACATATTGAATCATAAAGTGACATACATAACTATTTAAGTAGCTGGATGTAAAGGGAATGAGATTAGCGGAAGAGTAGCGTCCCTTGATTGGACGTCACCCATAGTCTGTGACGTCACCGGCGGAAAAGTTATTAGAGAGAGAACGTCATGTTGGTTGTGCGCATGCGTCTCTCGCGAGGACTGGTTGGCAGCTATGCATTTGTATTCTGTTCTCAGGGAGGAGTTGGTGGTGGCGGTGGAGAAGGAGGAAGAAGAAGAGGATGATGAGGAGGTAGACAATGAGAATGAAGAGATGGAAAGGGGAACGTGGCGGATGAGGAGGTGGAGGAGGAGGAAGTTGTGGTGGTGGTGAAGGAGGAAGAAGAAGAGGATGATGAGGAGGTAGACAATGAGAATGAAGAAGAGGATGATGATGATGATGATGATGATGATGATGATGATGATGATGATGATGATGATGATGATGATGATGAGGAGGAGGAGGAGGAGGATTATGATGATGATGATGATGATGATGATGATGATGATGATGATGATGATGATGATGAGGAGGAGGAGGAGGAGGAGGATGATGAGGATGATGAGGAGGAGGAGGAGGAAAAAGAGGAGTACATTAGGAAGAAGGAAACGGAGAAGGAGGAAGAGGAAGTAAGGGAAAGGTCGGTAGGAGTAAAAGACACACTGATACTATGTAATCAAATAGGTGTTGATGAGTACACGAGGTCAAGATAAATGAAATTACAATCCACATGGATTGCCGGAAGGCACTCGGCGGTCTCTAGGGTCACAGGTCAAATACCGAGTAATGGTTTAACTCTTTCCCAGCTGGGTTGGAGCGTAGCCATCGTTATGTTATATCTTATCTTATCTTATCTTACTAAAGGCTTAACAGGAATTATCCTTTAAATGCCTTATGCAATAGTTTATAATTACAGAATCTCACACAGCTTGTATTGTATCATTTACAGACAGTTTTACACAACTTTGAATGTCAGGAAAAATGTATCAATCGAAAACTACAATCATAGAATACTGGTAATTGAAAACTGGTCAAGATTATAGCCTGATACTGAAATCCAAAAGAACTGGCAGTTTGACGTCATTATTTGGTTTTTGCACCGCGTAGTGACATGTCGTTAGTAGTGCTCATGGAAACAAGTTATTTCATTAGTTGAATATTGAATACAACTCACGATTTGTTTTCTTTTGTGGCCAAAGACTGGCATTTTGACGTCATTTTTTGGTCAGTGTCAGGCCAAAACTTTACGAAGGCCACGGTTGGAGTTAAAATCTCTCGTTTGACATTTGACTTCAGATTGTAACGCTTTCATCGGGATGGCAGTAACGGGAATACTTTGAGGCTTTCATCGGGATGGCAGTAACGGGAATACTTTGAGGCTTTCATCGGGATGGCAGTAACGGGAATACTTTGAGGCTTTTATCGGGATGGCAGTAACGGGAATACTTTGAGGCTTTCATCGGGATGGCAGTAACGGGAATACTTTGAGGCTTTCATCGGGATGGCAGTAACGGGAATACTTTGAGGCTTTCATCGGGATGGCAGTAACGGGAATACTTTGAGGCTTTCATCGAGATGGCAGTAACGGGAATACTTTGAGGACCGATTCGCATATATTGCTATACTTTGGAAAAGAACAAAGACATAGATTCGACCAGAAAACTCGTCATATTGTTGAAACTGTTGATGTTTTAAATCAACTATAGCGACTTCGATATTTATCTTCTAACCAATTTACGAATCTTTAAATTTCCAATTAGGCCGGTCTGCATTACTCGCCACGAATCATTAGAAAAGCACATTCTGCAGACAAGGGTAGACGGCAAGAGAGGATCATATAATATATCGATCCATTACAATGATCTTTTTCTTATCAAAAACTCTCAAAACTGGAAGTTTTATTACAGTCCGGGGTCGAGAGTTGTTTTGTTTTTTGTTGTTTTTTGTTTTGTTTTGTTTTTTGTTTTTTTATGAGGATCCTTTTAATCGATTTGAAGGACAAATTTTCTGGCCAAACTTAAAACATGTTTTTGTTTTTTTTTGTTTTTGTTTTTTGATGCTGTTGTTTTGTTGGGTTTGTATTTGGGTTGTTTTTTGTTTTGTTTTTTTTTTGTTTGGGTTTTTTCTTTTGTTTGGGTCTTTTTTTTCAGAATACGGCAGAATTTATTATAGCTAAACACTGGTAGTTCTATAAATTTGTCATAAATAGAGTGATTGAAAAAAATAGTAATAGCGACCAACTATTTAAAAAGGTGTCTATTCATTATAATATATAAAACGTAAAAACATGTACAAGACATAGAGCCGGATAAAGCAGAAATATAACAATATAACGGGACACCCCCCCCCCCCCCACGACCACCGCCGACCATCCCCTGAAGAAGAAAAAAAGCAATCGCCCTCGACTGTGATCGAACCTGAGACCTCCGCATAATCCGTCAGACACGCTACCATTACACCACAGAGGTTTAGTCATAGTGCGTCAGTGAATATTATAATATTATTATTATTATAAAGGGAGAATCAAAAGTAATGGAGTCTGGACGTCAAAAGGGTTAATAGGCCTGTAAAGATGTCGGTTCATTGGACGCTGAAATGGGTTAGTCGACCGTTATGGGTTAAGTTAATACAATTTACTAGAGGAAAGTAAAAGCTTATGCTGTCGTCCTATTTGAAAAACACAAATTTAGAAATTTGGCCAGAAAACTCGCCCTTCAAATATCGATCAATTTAAATGACCTTTGTCTTAGCAAAAACTTTCAAACCTGGGACTTCACGAAGTCCCAGGTTTGAAAGTTTTTGCAAAGACGATGGTCATTTAAATCGATCGATATGTGAAGGACGAGTTTTCTGGCCAAATTTCTAAACATGTGTTTTTCCAGACCACAACACTATGGGCGTTATGGGTGTAGAAAGGTTGTTTAACCAGCTATCTCTCACGCTCTGGAAAAAACAGGTAGTTAAAGATTTGGCCAGAAAACTCGTCCTTCAAATATCGATCTATTTAAATGAACCCAAACTTGGCAAAAAATCTCTCAAACCTGGGACTTTAATTAAGGAAGACCTCACAAGGTCCCAGGTTTGAGCGTTTCTGACAAGATGGTGGTCATTTAAATCGATCGCTATAATTTGAAGGACGAGTTTTCTGGCCAAATATTTTAAAACATGTTTTTTTCCCCCAGAAAACGGCAGTTGACTGTTTCAAATGAACGAGCGGCGGAGGCTGCCCGAAGACAGGGATAGTAAAAATAATATAGAGACCTCTATGTACTAAGTAAGAATAACGGTGAAAATGGAAAGGATTAGGATAGAAACAGTTCAAACAATAGACGTGACGGGTGTAAATGGAAAGGATTAGGATAGAAACAGTTCAAACAATAGACGTGACGGGTGAAAATGGAAAGGATTAGGATAGAAACAGTACAAACAATAGACGTGACGGGTGTAAATGGAAAGGATTAGGATAGAAACAGTACAAAGAATAGACGTGACGGGTGAAAATGGAAAGGATTAGGATAGAAACAGTACAAACAATAGACGTGACGGGTGTAAATGGAAAGGATTAGGATAGAAACAGTTCAAACAATAGACGTGACGGGTGAAAATGGAAAGGATTAGGATAGAAACAGTACAAACAATAGACGTGACGGGTGTAAATGGAAAGGATTAGGATAGAAACAGTACAAACAATAGACGTGACGGGTGTAAATGGAAAGGATTAGGATAGAAACAGTACAAACAATAGACGTGACGGGTGAAAATGGAAAGGATTAGGATAGAAACAGTACAAACAATAGACGTGACGGGTGAAAATGGAAAGGATTAGGATAGAAACAGTACAAACAATAGACGTGACGGGTGAAAATGGAAAGGATTAGGATAGAAACAGTACAAACAATAGACGTGACGGGTGAAAATGGAAAGGATTAGGATAGAAACAGTACAAACAATAGACGTGACGGGTGAAAATGGAAAGGATTAGGATAGAAACAGTACAAACAATAGACGTGACGGGTGAAAATCCTTCGTTAGCAAAAAAAAAACAAAAACAAAACAAAACAAACAAAAAATAAAAAAATTTAAAATCCATTATTAGGAATATGGCATTGATTTACGTATGACCGAACGTAATAATAAAAAAAAAACGAAGAAGAAGAAGAAGAAGAAGAAGAAGAGAAGAGAAGAAGAAGAAGAAGAAGAAGAAGAAGAAAGAATCGGCAGTAGTAGCAGCACAGCAACAATAGTTGTTTGTTTTTTGTTTGTTTTTTGTATTGTTATGTTTGCTTTTTTTGTTGGAGGGGGGGGGGGAGGGGGGGGGGTTGTAGGTGTCGCCGAGAAGCAGACGAAGAGATAAAAATATCACAGCATTATCTATATCACAAAACTTATTGATATTTCAATCCCGAAGATCTACCCTCTAATGTCCCATGTGCATGGAATATGAATATGGGAAGAGACACGGTATGTATGCCATCACTCAGACTGACGTGCACTTATTTGCAGGTCTGATAACCCAATTCCGTATGGGCTCTCTGTTGAAATGGAAATCTCAACCCAAAAAAATGACGCATTTTATTGTCCATTACTACAATGTTAAACTAGGCCCATAAGGGGGTTCGGATGTCAGACCTGCATATATGTACACGTCGGATCAGACCTTTATGAACGTCTCTAAGTCATTAAAACTTATTGAAAATTAAAACTGATGCCAACTGCATCATTTAAAGGATGTTGAAGTGCCATTCAATCCTTGTGAGGGGAAACTGTTGATGTTTTAAATCAACTATAGCGACTTCGATATTTATCTTCTAAACAATTTACGAATCTTTAAATTTCCAATTAGGCCGGTCTGCATTACTCGCCACGAATCATTAGAAAAGCACATTCTGCAGACAAGGGTAGACGGCAAGAGAGGAAGAGGTAGACCAAAAAGAAGCTGGGAACAAGATATATGTGAATGGCTGGGAATGACAGCAACTCAAGCACGTAGACTGGCGTGGCGAAAAACCGTAATCTGTTTCGCAAGAAAGTTCGGGAAGCAACGTCCTACGCAGGATCAGCTGACTAGAATGCATTACTCTATAGTGTCGTACTCAGATTTTTAAAAACAAAACAAGTATTGAGAACTTTGGCCACAAAATTCGTCCTTCAGTAGTTATAGATCAATCAAAAAATGACCCTAGTCTTATCTTGAAAAAATAAATCTCTCAATCCTGGGACTTCTCTAAAGACTTTAGTGGAGACACAGGTTTGTAAGTTTTGGACAAGATGAGGGTTGATTTAAATTGATCGATATTCGAAGAACGAGTTTTCTGGCTAAATTTGTAATATGATATAATGTGTGGGTTTTTCTTAAAGACTACAGGCAATGTATTGATCTGACAAGAGTTTGTTGGGTTTTTCTGCTGACGTGAAAATATCGATGCTGATGAGAAATGTCAATACCATCAGCCCAAACTGGTAACAACCGACCGCCCCACTTTTCACGGGACTGGAATTCCCAATGCTCAGACTTGCCTAGCTAGTTGACATTTTTTTTTTTTTTTTGTGCGGCTATGTGGTCTAGTGGAATGACACTCGCTTTCGGATCGGAAGGTCCTGGGTTCGAGCCTCGCTCGGCGCATAGTTGAGTCCTTGGAAAAGACTCTTTACTCACATTCTCTCACCGTACTCAGGTGTAAAATGAGTACCTGGCCGTTAACAGCGTTGTCTTTGTCCGAAAAAAATGTAATATCGCCTAACAGGCGTCATCTCTCGTTCTACGTGTTACGTGTTGCTGTTGGTCAGGGACCCCTTGTAAAGCGCTTTGAGCACGTTTAGTGGATATTGCTCTATAGAAAAGCTCAAGATATTTTTTTTTTCATATTTTTTTCTGATTAACCATGCTCAAGCGCTTCATATGTTTCATTCATTCCCCCTGCAGGCCTTATGAAAGCCTACTTCATCTCACACAGTACCAGTTGCCTATTTTAGACATTTTGTGGGGGTTTTTTGGCACTAGCATTCTAACAGTCCCTTTGCTGCATGTAGCTAGACACTCATTCACCTCGGATTTGAGTAGGGTCATTTGTGTAAAGTCCTGTAGCCAAGGACGACAACACGACGTCGGGACCAGATTATTTAAAGATCACTGTCAACCATTCGGCCACTGATCACGCTCAATATTGCTTGACTTTCGTGACAAGACAAGACATTGTACCGCCGCTGAGCCGTGCGTAGTTGTAAAATGTCAAAAATTATCAATCATCCGAATTAATCAATTTACTATGTAAATAAATTTGTGTAAATCAGTCTTTACAATGAAAAATAAAATAAAAGCTGACGATCTAACACCAAAAGTAGTGTGTCTGTATGTGCGTGTGCTTGTGTGTGTGTTTGTGTGTGTGTATGAATATGTGTGTATGTGTGTGTTGGTATGTGTGTATGTGTGTGTGTGTGTTTGCGCCAAACTTGTTTATGTTTTTTTTTTACAGGTTTTACGGTGCTTGCAATACATTAAGGTCATTTCAGCGCCAGTAAAAAGGAAGAAAATGGGATAGCCAAAAGTTCAAGACGAACAATTAAAGCACCCAAGAAAAGGTAAGACAAAAGGAAAGTGGTAGATAGATAGATAGATAGATAGATAGATAGATAGATAGATAGATAGATAGATAGATAGATAGATAGATAGATAGATAGATAGATAGATAGATAGATAGATAGATAGAGATGGATAGATAGATAGAGAGAGAGAGAGAGAGAGAGAGAGCGAGAGAGAGAGAGAGAGGAGGGGGGGGGGGTGTTTGTTGGGGTTTTTTTTTTTTTTGTTTTTTGTCTTTGATCAGAATAATATACCGTCACGTTAAAAGATCACGCTGGGACAGACAAAATATTTGATATGATAATAATATAATGCCGAAAAGGGTCGTTTCTATCCACGACAACAAATGTTAACCACCAGACAATAAACGACGATATTAAAACTAGTCCCAATCTCCAATAGAATGGATCATAAAAGCTTTTATCAGCTTTTCGGGGTCAAGCTAAGGACGATTGACCCAAAAATTGGAACAAACAGCGGAACAGCTGGATTAGCCTCTCATCTCGACGACTCCACGAAGCGTGAATGAAATTGATCCATTGATTCGGGTTTTCAATCATATTTCTGAAATCTAACCCAGAACAAAATAACATTATGAAAATGATTAAAACTAAACCTTCAATTAAAAAAAAACAATAATAATCAAAATTACATTTATTATTTTGAATAGTCTTTCGGAGCTATAAGATCCATTGAGTAAAGCTTAGAGCTTTATTCTTCTTTTTTTAAAGCTGATATTTATATTTGTTCATTGCTTTTTACAATCCAGAGCTTCGAGCCGCCTACTATGACCTTGACATTCATTAGGGGTCCAATGTCGTGACGTCACTTCTTCTTTGAGAAGTTTGAGGTTGCTTTTTTTTTTCTTTCTTTTTTTTTTTGGGGGGGGGGGGCGTGGGTTATGAGCGTTACTTTAACCGTGAGAAGAGAGAGAGAGAGAGAGAGAGAGAGAGAGAGAGAGAGAGAGAGAGCCAAGGAGAAAGAGAAAGAGAGACAGAGAGAGACACAGAGAGAAAGGGGGGGGGGGATAGATAGATATAGAGAAAAGTGACTTTAATCGTGTGTGTGTGTGAGAGAGAGCGAGAGAGAGAGAGAGAGAGCGAGAGCCAAAGAGAAAGAGAAAGAGAGGGACAGAGAGAGACACAGAGAGAAAGAGGGGGGGGGGGGGGGAGACATAGATATAGAGAACAGTGACATCTATACATGACATTCATGAAAACCGCCTCCCGTCGCCATTGCCATTATATAACGGCAGGGCGTGTAATTCTTGACGGCGCCGATAAAAAACGGTTTCCGCGCCAAGTTGCCAGTTTGGCCCATTTCATATTACTAATCAGGGATGGCCTTTACTAAAATTAATAATTTTAAAAATATATAAAAAGGTCTGATTTTTTTTTTTCTAGATGGGTAAGGTAGGGTAGGGAGTTCCATTTCGGACACCCAAAATGGCTCTCTCAGCTCAATGACTTCTAATGGGCACACACCGAGAGTAATTGTGAAAATACATGTTGCAAACACGCCATTAAGCGAATTTTTAAAGGTAAAATGCATGTCCATTATCAGACTTTATGTGTGTATTTAGCGTGGATATATGGGACCTAGTCACTTGTCCCAATTGTGATACCCAGTTGTGCCAATTCAGACAACCCAGTTGTGCCAATTCGGACACCCGGTTGTTCCAATTCGGACACCCAGATGTGCCAATTCGGACACTCCTTTGACAATTGAGACAAATGCAACTAACTTTTCTCAGTTTGAGCTAAGATTGATAGCAAACCAGCTTACTTTCACGATTAGGGTGGATGATTTGATAATAGTCAAATATGAAGCCTGTTTTATACGAATTTAAGCGTTAAAAGGAGCGGAAAAGTTTTAATGAATACGCAAAAAAAATACTTTTTAGAAAAATCAACACATTAAAACCGACCAAGGTCAGCCGGAAGATTCCGAAAAGCCGGTTTTCCGGCTTGGGAATAGGGATATCCCTGCATATTAAATCACATGAACTTAGCGAGTTTTTTTTTAAATCTTGCTTGTTTGGTTGTTTTGAAACCGTTTGGCATTTTGTTTTTGTTTTTTGTTTGTTTTGATCTACTTGTTTCAAATTACTCAATTGCATTATATATAAAACATGTAATAATAAATACATATATGATAGACAAATTAATATTTACTTCACAAACTGTAAAAATTACGTTTAACTTACACCGACATGGCGAAGTCATTTAAAAAAAAAATTAAATCAAGGACATAGATGAATTTCCACTTTCTTGTACATTAAAGGAGAAAAACCGATACATACATAAGTCTTTAGAAAAGTTTGGCAGTTTTTTTGGGTTTTTTTCTGTAATTGGCATTATTCTACCAAACCAATCAGGCAACCCCGTTTCCCCCCAGTTTCCTTCCGGCCGTCAGCCCGTG
>NC_088372.1:34440164-34442664 GCF_034508935.2 Berghia stephanieae
GTCCAGCGTGTCGTGAGTATTGCAAAGTGTGCTGGAATTCAGCGAGTACTGTGTGCAACAACATGGATGTGACTATACTTTGTTTCAATTTCCAATACACATCAGACAGCAGGAGGACCAGCAGGTACAGGCCCAGATCAGTGTCTACATGGAATTGACGTAGACGTGCGGGATTTACTTAGATCGATTTACTTGTATTCATCCACAGCCATCCCTCCATCATTATCGACAGACAGAGAGAGAAAGAGAGAGAGAGAGAGAGAGAGAGAGAGAGAGAGAAGAGAGAGAGAGAGAGAGAGAGAGAGAGAGAGAGACAGAATTAGAGAGAGAGAAATAGAGAGAGAGAGATGATGGTAGAGAGGAAGAAAGACAGAGAGAGAGAGAGAGAGAGAGAGAGAGAGAGAGAGAGAAGAGAGAATAGAGAGAGAGATGGTAGAGAGGAAGAAAGACAGAAGAGAAAGAGAGATAAAGAGAGAGAGAGAGAGAGAGAGAGAGAGAGAGAGAAATAGTGAGAGAGAGAGATGATGGTAGGGAGAAAGAAGGACAAGAGAAAGAGAGAGAGATATATAAAGAGAGAGAGAGAGAGAGAGAGAGAGAGAGAGAGAGAGAGAGAGAGAGAGAGATGATTATGATGATGATGATGTCGGTAGAGAGGAAGAAATATAGAAGAGAGAAAAAGAGAGAGATGATGGTAGAGAGGAAGAAAGAAGAGAAAGAAAGAGAAGAGAGAGAGAGAGAGAGGAGATAGAGAGAGAGAGAGAGAGAGAGGGAGACATAGAGAGGAGAAAAGAAGAAAGAAAAGGAGAAGGTAGGTGGCGCATTGGGAAGGAAAGGAATAATAAGAAAAAAACAGGAGGATGATAATTAGATAGATAGATTGACGGATGGATGGATAGATAGAGAATGAGAGAGAAGAGAGAGAGAGAGAGAGAGAGAGAGAGAGAGAGAGAGAGAGAGAGAGAGAGAGAGAGAGCAGACAGACAGAGAATGGTCGGGGCATCCATTTATCATTACGACCCTGGCAGACAGGTAAAAAGGTCGCGTGAGTACAAGGTATGTGCTGTATGTACTCACGCATTGCAAATTGCAGCTCGTTTACCTGCTGTAATGGCATAACGTGCATGCATGTCCCTAGACGACATACCTATCAACCCCGTGGTATACTGACATCCAATCAAAACAATCACATATACACACACACAAACACACAAAAACACACAAACTTAAACCCCATAATACACTGACACCGAATAAAAAATAAACACACACACACACCCTTGGACATATACATACCTATCAACCCCGTGGTATACGAACATCGAATCAAAACAATCACACACACACACAAACACACACACTTAAACCCCTGGGGAAAACAAACAAACTCAAACCCGGGACCTCGCGAGGTCTTCCTTAAACTTGAAGTCCAGGTTCGAGAGTGTTTTATTTCTTCCAATACGAGTCATTTTAATCGATGGATATTTGAAGGAGTTTTCTGGCCAAATTGTTAACGACTGTTTTTCCAGAGTAGTTGTAATCCTTACCTCACTCAACCCTAACACCGACTATATCCGTAGTTTACCCAGGGTTACTTTTACCCCATGCCTATTTATTACAATTTTCTGAGACAAAGTATAGGCGTAGTATCAAAGCTAATGTTTTCAGTTTTTGCATGTTAATGATAGTTGAATAAAACATGCTCATTATTAATACATTTTCTCCCATTTTGAAAAGTACAAAAATCTCTAGGATTGATTGAGTTAAGAGCCCATGGATCCAGAGTTTATCCCGGTTTCCATAGCGTGAAACGGACAATATTAACTACTTGCTATCCTTTGGATAGGACGCTAGTCTATCGCAAAGTGACGTTTTGGCCACATTTCAGTATATTAGAATGTGCAGCGATGTGGTCTTGTGGTATGAAGCTAGCTTTCGGATCGGAAGGTCCTGGACTCGAACCTCGCTCGGCGCACAGTAGAGTCCTTTACTCACATTCTCTTGCCGTGCCTAGTGCCTAGGTGCAAATTGAGTACCTGGCCGTTAACAGTGTTGTTTCTGTCGGAAAAAAAATTGTAATATCACTTTACATGCGTCATGTCTCGTTCATGTTATGTGTTGCTGTTTGTCAGGGACCCCTTGTAAAGCGCATTGAGCACGTTTAGTGGATATTGCGCTAAAAAAAGCTCAACTTTTTTTACATATGCTATGAAATACGCATTTCCTTCTACTGTCACGCGATGTCCGCTCCAATTACAATAAATAAATAAATAAATAAAAATAAAAAATAAAAAATTCGAGCACTTGTATAGCCAGCGTAAAATCCACAAAACCTGCTCAAAGCGGTTTACAGGGGCTCCTAGCCAACAACAACACTTAAGAATGTAAAATGAGACATGACGCCTGTTAGACGATATCATATTTTTTTTCCGATACAGACTACGCTATTCACGGCCAGGTACTCATTTTACACCTGAGTATGGTGAGAGAATATGAATAAAGA
>NC_088372.1:34444575-34465087 GCF_034508935.2 Berghia stephanieae
AATAATACCTTTTGAGGCGTGGGGCACAAATGTTAAATAGAGCCTTAATGCGTTCATAATCAACCGCTCAATGGCACCCGGTGGTGAATCAATAAGAGCAAACCCGATAACGGTGAAATTTTTCCAAAGAAAGGGACAGTATCCTTCAAGCCCCAAACCCTGCGATCATTCGGTCAGGAGGTGGTGAAAGGGGCAAGAGACCGTCCTGCTGAGGGAAATGGGATTCAATCTTTGCAGCCCCCCGGGGAAAACGGGGGCCCATTTTGGTTCTAAAAAAAAAATTTTCATTCCTTTTTTTTCTTCATCCGCTAAAATTTTTCTACCGGTGATCAGAATTTGTAAAAGTCAAAAAATCAAATTTAGGGGTTTTTTCCCCTGGATCGCGTTTATCCCCGGGAGAAATATTTCATACGGCGTCCGCCTTGTTCGATAGTTTAGAGCCAGTGTTACTAAGTTACCATGCGTCATTAGGAAGGAGTGACGGTGCGACTGTTTGAGAGTATGAGTTGAGACCTAGGACTCGATACTCCATAGATGTCGATGTCACTGGTCGAGACCCAACGCCATAGAACACATTATAAGGGATATCATTAGATCTGTATGAACCACCAGATGTGATGAGGGAAATCAAGAAATCTACCCGTTAAAGAGTTAAATCCACTCCAAGGACAGTATTTGATATCATAACATTACTATACCAGTTAATCATTAAGTAATGAGGTAAGCTGGATTCCATCAAACAGACATCAGTGCTGGCGTGTCGAGGTAGCGAGTCGAGGTTCACCACCTGCCTTCCTCACAACATTATAAATGCCATACCATAGATTAGTATCAACAACCAGACGAGACGAAATTAAATTGAGAGCCAAAATAAAATCGGGACAGTATCTAATACGATTACTACTTGGTCTTTAAAACTCACTCAATCCTAGAGGTTTTTGCTACTTTTCAAAATAAGAATTTAAAAAAATTAAAATGAGCATGTACAGAGATAGTTTTATTCAACTATCATTAACATGTAAAGACTAAAAACATTAGCTTTGATACTATGCCTATAATTGGTCTCAGAAAAATGTATTGATTGGCATGGGGAAAATGTAACCTGGGTAAACTACGGATATAGTCGGTGTTAGGGTTTGAGTGAGTTAAGCAATGAGCTATGCTGGATTCCATCAGACAGACACCAGGACTGCTGGTGTTGAATTGAGTCCAGATCCAACTGCCTTACTTAAAAAACACGTGATTAATGACGTAGATTCAAGTATGAACCATTGCTGGCGTTGAAGTGAATGGAAGTCCATCTGCCTCACACACACATTATAAAGGATATTACCACAGATCTAGTATCAACAACTACTAGACGCAAAGAGAAAAAAATCAGAGTATAATATAATATTATAGGGAATGAGATTAGCGGAAGAGTAGCGTCCCTGATTGGACGTCACCCATAGTCTGTGACGGAAAATTTATTAGGAGAAACGTCATGTTGGTTGTGCGCATGCGTCTCTCGTCCTTCCGAGGACGAGAGACGCATGCTCACAACCAACATGACGTTCTGTCTCTAATATCTTTTCCGCCGGTGACGTCACAGACTATGGGGGGACGTCCAATCAAGGGACGCTACTCTTCCGCCAATCTCATTCCCTATTGATATTATTATACAATGTTGTCATTTAGTAAATGATGCATGTTAGAATCTATCAACCAAGCATCACTGTTGGTGTTGAATTGAGTCCAGATCCATCTGCCTTACTTTAAAACACATTATTAATGGCGTAAGTATGAATCACTAGGCGTGATGAAGAAATCAATTGTAGCCGTTAAAGAGTTAAATAACTCCAAGGCCAGTATTTGATATTATAGATTAAAATTAAAATAAATTAAATTGAGCTTTTATATAGCGCAATATCCACTAAACGTGCTCAAAGCGCTTTACAAGGGGTCCCTGGTCAACAGCAACATCCAACATGTAGGACGAGACATAACGCTTGTTAGGAGATATTACAATTTTTCGGACAAAGACAACGCTGTTACCGGCCAGGTACTCATTTACACCTGAGTACGGTGAGAGAATGTGAGTAAAGAGCCTTTTCCAAGGACTCAACTATGCGCCGAGCGAGGCTCGAACCCAGGACCTTCCGATCCGAAAGCGAGTGTCATACCACTAGACCACATAGCCGCACAGTTAGATTGCAGTTAATCATTAAGTAACGGGTAAGCTGCAGCTGGACTCCATCAAACAGACATCAGTGCTGGCGTTGAAGTGAATCGAGATCCACCTGCCTTACACTACAGTCCTTCGGAACCGGAGGTTTATCCGGTTTCTATAGCGCAAAACGGACAATATCAATAAAAAATAATTATTATTTGCTATCCTTTGGATAGAACGCCTAGTCAATCGCAAAAGTATTTTCCGCCAAATCTAACATACTCAGCTACCCATTCACTGCTGGATGGTAAGGGGGGGGGGGGGGGGGTCATATAAAATCTCAACTGCATCCAGGATCGACCTTGGTCCGTAGCCCTACTATAATACTCTTTTAGTACGCCATACCTTGGTCCCTTTGGGCGTGAAGCGAGTGCTCTACCAAATGAGCTATCGGGACCCCTAACACACAGTAATACCATAGATCTAGTACGAACCAATAGATAGATAGATAGATAGATAGATAGATAGATAGATAGATAAATAGATAGATAGATAGATAGATAGTCATATGGCCCCTCTCCATACGAAAGGAGAACATCCGACACTTCAAACCAGTGGAATATTTATCACAATCTCCTCAAAATCTGTAATTTGTTACACCTGTCACTGGGATCATGAGAATTTAACCAACGCCCCTCCCCACCACACACACTCTCTCTCTCTCTCTCTCTCTCACACACACACACACACACACACACACACACACCACGCATTCTTCCTATCTCCACCCTTTCTCTCATCCTTTCTCTCACACACCCACACACACACACACACACACACACACACAAAACATTCTCTCTCTCTCTCTCTCTCTCTCTCTCTCTCTCTCTCTCTCTCTCTCTCTCTCTCTCTCTCTCTCTCTCTCTCTCTCTCTCTCTTGTCTACAAGGCCTCAAAGCGCGTGATTGAATCGAACTCTGTACTTCTTGGGTTCGAATAAGAAATAAAAGACCACACCAGTCTGTGAGTGTGCCACACTTACTCCTTCCTGTATATCTATTTTTCAGGTCTGTTAACCCAAACCGTTGGGGGGCTCATTGGTGATAAAGGGACATTCTCAAACCACCGTGTACTTATTTACAGGTCTGTTAACATAAATTATTAGGAATAAGCCTCATTGGTGGTGAGTAATTTTCTTTAAAAAGCGTATACCGCCTATAACAGAAGTAATATCTACTTGGTGTGGGGTGTGTGTGGGGGGGGGGGGGGGGGGGGGGAGGGGAGGGAGTACTACTAACTCGCCAAGGTCGATGGGGAAAATTATTTGAGTATCAGACAGAGATTTGTTAAGATCCACGGATTAGGGAAGGGGTGAGGGGAAGGAGGGGGGGGGGGGGTTGTGACGTAGTTACCGTTAGTAATACTAAAATAGCACAAAATTTATTTACTCAGGTATTTACCGTCTTACCAGGAACAATTGAAGGCTGGTTTTCCAAAAACTCATCAAGTCGATTTTTTCTACTTTTTGAGATTTTCCATCCAAGAAATAAATTGAAATGTCAACTTTATTTCTAAGCAGCAATTGGCGCAAAGAATTTCCATAGATTTGTGGGGAATTGGAAGTTTAAATGTGATAAAACAATAGACCGAATGAGAGATTTTTAGGGAAATAACCCTCAAATGAAAAATAAAAACGGAGTTGTAGAGATTTGGAAACCACTTTTCAATTAGAAACCAGGGTTAAACTACCCTACAAATACTAATTAGCCGATTTTTCCATTTTTCGCAAAGACGAAAAAAAAATAATTTCAACAACAATTACTTTTGTACTGGAAATAGATAATAGTAATGTTGATGATGGTGATGACGATGATGGTGATGATCTAATGATGATGATGATGATGATTCGAATGATGATGACGATGATGATGATGATGATGATGATGATGATGATGATGATGATGATGATGATGATGATGATGATGATGATGATGATGATGATTATAATAATAATAATAAAACAACAACAACAATTTATTCATATAATAGCTCTAGAAGCACAACTACAGGTAATAATAAACGAAATAAAAAGGGGAAAAAATAGGGGAGGGGGGGGGGGGGAGCGGGGAGTGGGGTTAACCCATTTAAAGGCGAGTCCGAATTCCTATCAAAATGTCCTTTTTTTATTAACACTACAGCAGATGGCATGAATGAGGTTATGCAAAATACTCAACTAGTTATGCCCGCCAGAACAATCGTAACCATCACTCAAATCTATGTGTAACCTTAATGTGCGGCTATTTATAATGTGGTCTTGTGGTGTGGACACTCGCTTTCGGATCGGAAGGTCCTGGGTTCGAGCCTCGCTCGGCGCACAGTTAGTTGAATCCTTGGAAAAGGCACTTTACTCACATTCTCTCGCCGTGCTCAGGTGTAAAAATGTACCTGGCCGTTAACAGCATTGTCTCTGTCAGAAAAAAAAATTGTAACATCACCTAGCAGGCGTCATCATATCTCGTTCTCCTTGTTACGCGTTGCTGTTGGTCAGTGAACCTTGTTAAAGCGCTTTGAGCACGTTTAGTTATATATAAACGGCTATGTGGTCTAGTGGTATGACACTCGCTTTCGGATCCGAGGGTCCTGTGTTCGAGCCTCGCGCTCGGCGCATGGTTTGAGTCCTTGGAAAAGACTCTTTACTCACATTCTCTCACCACACTCAGGTGTAAAATGAGTACCTGGCCGTTAACAGCGTTGTCTTTCTTCGAAAAATTGTAATATCGCCTACATGTTAAATGTTGCTGTTGACCAGGGACCCTTGTAAAGCGCTTTGAGCACATTTATTGGATATTGCGCTATATAAAGCTCAATTTTTATAATTTTTATAAAAGCTCATGTTTTTTTTAAACGTTAGTAGAGTTGGGGCCATGTGATGAATGACACTTGTCTTCATACCGAAACGTATAGGCTTCGACTTAGTGAGCCGATAGCTCTGTTGATAGAGTGCTCCCTCCAAACGCAAAGGGTCCGTGATCGAACCCGGGTGCAGTCGTCGATTTTTTTTCTTTTCTGACTTCCTGTCCACCCAGCAGTTATTAGCTAGCTTGGTCTGTTAGATCTGGTGGAAAGTACTTTGCGATAGACTAGCGTCCTATCGAAAGGACAGCCAGTAATTACTATTGGTCGTTTCACGCTATAGAAACCGGGATAAAACTCCGGCTCCATCGGCCCAATGGCTTTGTAGGACTAAATGTTTTCTTTTCTTTTCCTTTTATTTGGGATGGGTGGGGACGGGGGGCCGGGGTGGGGGAGGGGGGAGGGGGATGAGACGCATCCCCTGAGGTGTTCCAAGATTAAGAGAACAAGAGCAGAATCGACACCCGACTGCAAAGGGTTTAAAAACAAACGGATTCCAGATGCACCTGTCCGCAGACAAACGGTAATTACAATTATAGAGACCTAGAACACACAAACATACATTCACACACACACACACACACACACACACACACACACACGCACGAACGTACACATAGAGAAGGGAGGAAGAGAGAGAGAGAGAGAGAGAGAGAGAGAGGAGAGAGAGAGAGAAGGGGAATATAAAGAGGGAGGAGGGGGGGGGGGGGGGAGAGTGAGAGAAGGGTAATAGTGTGTGTGTGAGAGAGACAGAGAGAGAGACAGAGAGAGAGAGAGAGAGAAGGGGAATATAAAGAGGGAGAGAGGGGGGGGGGGGAGAGGTGAGTGAGAGAAGGGTAATAGTGTGTGTGTGAGAGAGACAGAGAGAGAGAGAAAGAGAGAGAGAGAGAAGGTGAATATAAAGAGGGAGAGAGAGGGGGGGGGAGAGTGAGAGAAGGGTAATAGTGTGTGTGTAAGAGAGACAGAGAGAGAGAAAGAGAGAGAGAGAGTGAGAGAGAGAGAGAGAGAATGGGACTACAAAGAGGGAGAGAGAGGGGGTGGGGGGAAGGAGAGATATAGTATAAAAAACGTTTAAGCTTACACATAGTGGTATGCGCTTGGCTTAGACCCTCACAACATTGCCATCCGAAAGTATAACGGACTAACATACGAAACTATGTGTAACCATGAACGTTTATAGTCTGGTTAATACAGTTTAGTGAGAATTATTCATAAACATGGATGGCAAAAAGCAATAACAAAGACACGAGTGGAGTCAATTTCATTCCTTATATAAAAGTGTTCATAATATGTCAAGTACTGTTGAAATCGGCCTCCGTCTGTAGAAAGGAATGGATGGAAATGGATTACAGACTCACTGTCCGTAGACTAACGGTAATTACAATTATATAGTCATTACCAACTCTAGCACTAACACACCCACACACACACACCCACACACACACACACACACACACACACACACAGAGACATACAAACAGAGACATACACAGAGACATACACCCTCAGCAAACACACATAAATACGCATACACGCATCTACTTACATCACGCACACACACACACACATACCATACGGAGACGCACACACGCACACTACACGCACACGTAGACACACCCACCCACACACACACACACCACACGCACATGGACACCACACACACACACACACACACACACACAATAAGTAACACTAATAAAGCCGAACTCTGAAGAAAATAAATAAATAAACGAGAAAAAATAAACAAGAATCTAAAATTTTGCCCAGAAAACTCGTCCATCAAATCACATCCATCGATTAAAATGACCCTCCTCTTGTCAAAAACTCTCAAACCTGGAACTTTTATACTATATTTGAAGGACTATTTTTCTGGTCCAAATTTTACAAACGATATCAGGCGTGGTCAATGACTAAAATGAATGACAATGAACGCAAAACTCGGGCTCTTCACATCAGTAAGACGCTTTACTACACAGTACCCCATTCGACTCAGGTGTGAAAGAGTACCTGGTTACAAGCGTGGTCAATGACTAAAATGAATGACAATGAACGAAAAAAAGACTGGCTCTTCAGAAAGACGCTTTACACACTATCCCATTCGACTCAGGTGTGGAAGAGGACCTGGTTACAAGTGGTGACGGATAGTGTAAATATGGTAGTGTGAAAAGTATTTATGAACTATTTTTCTTTTTTTTGAATTAAAAAGTAATGACGGTTGGGGAAATAAATGATACAATATGTGGAGGGCATTCATTATGGAGCATAATAAATCAAAACAAATGTATGCGCTATACAAGCGTTCAGAACTATGTATTCCAGTAATTCTAGACTCACCTGTCCGCAGAGACAAATCTGTAATTACAATTTGAAAGCTGCCTCAAGCATACATCACAGAAAGTAACACTAACAATAACAAGACTATGGTAATCCTTCCCTACATACAGTTAGACAGTCATGCCACACACACACACACACACACACACCACACACACACACACACACACTATCTATATATACATACACACACAGAGAGAGAGAGAGAGAGAGAGAGAGAGAGAGAGAGAGAGAGAGAGAGAGGAGAGAGGAGAGAGAGAGAAAGTGAATGAGAAAGAGAGAAAGGGAGGGAGGGAGGGAGAGAGAGAGAGAGAGAGAGAGAGAGAGAGGAGAGAGAGAGAGAGAGAGAGAGAGAGAAAGCGAATGAGAAAGAAAGAAATAAAGAGAGAGAGAGAGAGAGAGAGAGAGAGAGAGAGAGAGAGAGGAGAGAGAGAGGAAGGTCCTGAGTTCGAGTCTCGCTCGGCGCATATTTGGGACCTTGGAAAAGGCTCTTTACTCACGTTCTCTCACCGTACTCTGGGTGTAAAGTGAGTACATGGCCGCCAAAAGCGTTGTCCCTGTCGGAAAAAAAAAATATATTGATATATCGCCTAACATGTCTCGTTCTACATGTCACGTGTTGTTGGTCAGGGACCCCTTGTAAAGCGACTTGAGCACGTTAAGTAGATATTGCGCTATAGAAAAGCTCATGTTTGTTTTGTTTGTTTGTCTGTTTTTGTTGTTTTGTTGTTCTTTTTTAAAGGAACATACTTTGAATAAAGAAGAGAAAAAAACATGAAGCAGTTGACTGAGTATAGACACGTAGATAATCACGCCTTTCGGACAGTCGTCATAATGTAAACAATGGCCCTGGTTGGTAGTAAACCTAGCGATCTACACATTTTTTTTTACTATCGATGGTATGTGTTTAAGTAAAATACCCACTGTTCTATCGCTTTCTCAATAGAACCGACACAGGAAAATTATGTGCAAACTTAACTTAAGCGTTTATAATATTATGGTGGAGTAAATTGTGCAATAACTAGTTAGCCACCCATTTGGCGGTGTGAAAACAATACAATGATCAGGAGAAAGGTCGATTTCGTTCACGTGATTGTTAATAACCAACCATGTTCGTCCGACCACGTGTGAAGGTGTGACGAACATTCCATGTTTTGATTGGTCAAAAATCTACTGGGTAATTGAGACGAGAAGAGTATTGACTTTATGTGGACTCCAATGTATTATGTGCGGCGATGTGGTCTAGTGGTATGACACTCGACTTCGGATAGGAAGGTCCATGGTTCAAATCCCGACCGGTGCATAGTTGAGTTGAGTCTTTGGAAAATGCTCTTTATACTCAATTCTCTCACCGTACTCAGATGTAAAATGAGTACCTGACCCTAAACAAACGTCGTCTCTGTTCGGAAAATAGCAGCACAGCATAGCAGCCAATTTTGAGATGGCAATATAGAAATATATCCAGGCGAGCAATACCACTTTAGTCCAAGATATCACTATATATTATGTCTTAATAAGGGAGAAAAGTGGTGACGTCACACCTTCTACTTTTCCGGTGGCTAAATCGTTGAAAGTGTGTATGTAACCAGTCCTTCGGATGACAAATTATAATGAATAGGTGACATATTGAATCATAAAGTGACATACATAACTATTTAAGTAGCTGGATGTAAAGGGAATGAGATTAGCGGAAGAGTAGCGTCCCTTGATTGGACGTCACCCATAGTCTGTGACGTCACCGGCGGAAAAGTTATTAGAAAGAGAACGTCATGTTGGTTGTGCGCATGCGTCTCTCGCGAGGACTGGTTGGCAGCTATGCATTTGTATTCTGTTCTCAGGGAGGAGTTGGTGGTGGCGGTGGAGAAGGAGGAAGAAGAAGAGGATGATGAGGAGGTAGACAATGAGAATGAAGAGATGGAAAGGGGAACGTGGCGGATGAGGAGGCGGAGGAGGAGGAAGTTGTGGTGGTGGTGAAGGAGGAAGAAGAAGAGGATGATGAGGAGGTAGACAATGAGAATGAAGAAGAGGATGATGATGATGATGAGGATGATGATCATGATGATGATGATGATGATGATGATGATGATGATGATGATGATGAGGAGGAGGAGGAGGATGATGATGATGATGATGAGGAGGAGGAGGATGATGATGATGAGGAGGAGGAGGAGGAGGAGGATGAGGATGATGAGGAGGAGGAGGAGGAAAAAGAGGAGTACATTAGGAAGAAGGAAACGGAGAAGGAGGAAGAGGAAGTAAGGGAAAGGTCGGTAGGAGTAAAAGACACACTGATACTATGTAATCAAGTAGGTGTTGATGAGTACACGAGGTCAAGATAAATGAAATTATAATCCACATGGATTGCCGGAAGGCACTCGGCGGTCTCTAGGGTCCCCCCCCCCGACCACCGCAGACCATCCCCTGAAGAAGAAAAAAAAGCAATCGCCCTCGACTGTGATCGAACCTGAGACCTCCGCATAATCCGTCAGACACGCTACCATTACACCACAGAGGTTTAGTCATAGTGCGTCAGTGAATATTATAATATTATTATTATTATAAAGGGAGAATCAAAAGTAATGGAGTCTGGACGTCAAAAGGGTTAATAGGCCTGTAAAGATGTCGGTTCATTGGACGCTGAAATGGGTTAGTCGACCGTTATGGGTTAAGTTAATACAATTTACTAGAGGAAAGTAAAAGCTTATGCTGTCCTATTTGAAAAACACAAATTTAGAAATTTGGCCAGAAAACTCGCCCTTCAAATATCGATCAATTTAAATGACCTTTGTCTTAGCAAAAACTTTCAAACCTGGGACTTCACGAAGTCCCAGGTTTGAAAGTTTTTGAAAAGACGATGGTCATTTAAATCGATCGATATGTGAAGGACGAGTTTTCTGGCCAAATTTCTAAACATGTGTTTTTCCAGACCACAACAGTATGGGCGTTATGGGTGTAGAAAGGTTGTTTAACCAGCTATCTCTCACGCTCTAAAAAAAACAGGTAGTTAAAGATTTGGCCAGAAAACTCGTCCTTCAAATATCGATCTATTTAAATGAACCCAAACTTGGCAAAAAATTTCTCAAACCTGGGACTTTAATTAAGGAAGACCTCACGAGGTCCCAGGTTTGAGCGTTTCTGACAAGATGGTGGTCATTTAAATCGATCGCTATAATTTGAAGGACGAGTTTTCTGGCCAAATATTTTAAAACATGTTTTTTTCCCCCAGAAAACGGCAGTTGACTGTTTCAAATGAAAGAGCGGCGGAGGCTGCCCGAAGACAGGGATAGTAAAAATCATATAGACCTCTATGTACTAAGTAAGAATAAAGGTGAAAATGGAAAGGATTAGGATAGAAACAGTTCAAACAATAGACGTGACGGGTGCAAATCCTTCGTTAGCAAAAAAAAAAAAAAAAAAAAAAAAAAAAAAAACAAACAAACAAAATAAAAAAATTTTAAAATCCATTATTAGGAATATGGCATTGATTTACGTATGACCGAACGTAATAATAATATTAAAAAAACGAAGAAGAAGAAGAAGAAGAAGAAGAAGAAGAAGAAGAAGAAGAAGAAGAAGAAGAAGAAGAAGAAGAAGAAGAAGAAGAAGAAGAAGAAGAAGAAGAAGAAGAAGAAGAAGAAGAAGAAGAAAGAAAGAAAGAATCGGTAGTAGAGGCAGCAGCAGCAACAATAGTTGTTTGTTTTTTGTTTGTTTTTTGTATTGTTATGTTTGCTTTTTTGTTGGAGGGGGGGGGGGGGGGTTGTAGGTGTCGCCGAGAAGCAGACGAAGAGATAAAAATATCAAAGCATTATCTATATCACAAAAACTTATTGATATTTCAATCCCGAAGATCTACCCTCTAGTGTCCCATGTGCATGGAATATGAATATGGGAAGAGACACGGAATGTATGCCATCACTCAGACTGACGGGCACTTATTTGCAGGTCTGATAACCCAATTCCGTATGGGCTCTCTGTTGAAATGGAAATCTCAACCCAAAAAAATGACGCATTTTATTGTCCATTACTACAATGTTAAATTAGGCCCATAAAGGGGTTCGGATGTCAGACCTGCATATATGTACACGTCGGATCAGACCTTTATGAACGTCTCTAAGTCATTAAAACTTATTGAAAATTAAAACTGATGCCAACTGCATCATTTAAAGGATGTTGAAGTGCCATTAAATCCTTGTGAGGGGAAACTGTTGATGTTTTAAATCAACTATAGCGACTTCAATATTTATCTTCTAAACAATTTACGAATCTTTAAATTTCCAATTAGGCCGGTCTGCATTACTCGCCACGAATCATTAGAAAAGCACATTCTGCAGACAAGGGTAGACGGCAAGAGAGGAAGAGGTAGACCAACAAGAAGCTGGGAACAAGATATAATGTGAATGGCTGGGAATGACAGCAACTCAAGCAAGTAGACTGGCGTGGCGAAAAACCGTAATCTGTTTCGCAAGAAAGTTCGGGAAGCAACGTCCTACGCAGGATCAGCTGACTAGAATGCATTACTCTATAGTGTCGTACTCAGATTTTTAAAAACAAAACAAGTATTGAGAACTTTGGCCACAAAATTCGTCCTTCAGTAGTTATAGATCAATCAAAAAATGACCCTGGTCTTATCTTGAAAAAATAAACCTCTCAATCCTGGGACTTCTCTAAAGACTTTAGTGGAGACACAGGTTTGTAAGTTTTGGACAAGATGAGGGTTGATTTAAATTGATCGATATTCGAAGGACGAGTTTTCTGGCTAAATTTGTAATATGATATAATGTGTGGGTTTTTCTTAAAGACTACAGGCAATGTATTGATCTGACAAGAGTTTGTTGGGTTTTTCTGCTGACGTGAAAATATCGATGCTGATGAAAAATGTCAATACCATCAGCCCAAACTGGTAACAACCGACCGCCCCACTTTTCACGGGACTGGAATTCCCAATGCTCAGACTTGCCTAGCTAGCTGACATTTTTTTTTTTTTTTTTTTTTTTTTTTTTGTGCGGCTATGTGGTCTAGTGGTATGACACTCGCTTTCGGATCGGAAAGTACTGGGTTCGAGCCTCGCTCGGCGCATAGTTGAGTCCTTGGAAAAGACTCTTTACTCACATTCTCTCACCGTACTCAGGTGTAAAATGAGTACCTGGCCGTTAACAGCGTTGTCTTTGTCCGAAAAAAATGTAATATCGCCTAACAGGCGTCATCTCTCGTTCTACGTGTTACGTGTTGCTGTTGGTCAGGGACCCCTTGTAAAGCGCTTTGAGCACGTTTAGTGGATATTGCTCTATAGAAAAGCTCAAGCTATTTTTTTCCATATTTATTTCTGATTAACCATGCTCAAGCGCTTCATATGTTTCATTCATTCCCCCTGCAGGCCTTATGAAACCATACTTCATCTCACACAGTACCAGTTGCCTATTTTAGACATTTTGTGGGGGTTTTTTGGCACTAGCATTCTAACAGTACCCTTTGCTGCATGTAGCTAGATACTCATTCACCTCGGATTCGAGTAGGGTCATATGTGTAAAGTCCTGTAGCCAAGGACGACAACACGACGTCGGGACCAGATTATTTTAAAGATCACTGTCACCCATTCGGCCACTGATCACGCTCAATATTGCTTGACTTTCGTGATAAGACAAGACATTGTACCGCCGCTGAGCCGTGCGTAGTTGTAAAATGTCAAAAATTATCAATCATCCGAATTAATCAATTTACTATGTAAATAAATTTGTGTAAATCAGTCTTTACAATGAAATATAAAATAAAAGCTGACGATCTCACACCAAAAGTAGTGTGTTTATGTGTGCGTGTGTTTGTGTGTGTAAATATGTGTGTATGTGTGTGTATGTAAGTGTATTTGTGTGCGTGTATGTATGTGAGTGTGTGTGTATGTGTGTGTGAGTGTGTGTGTGTTTGCGCCAAACTTATTTATGTTTTTTACAGGTTTTACGGTGCTTGCAATACATTAAGGTCATTTCAGCGCCAGTAAAAAGGAATAAAATGGGATAGCCAAAAGTTCAAGACGAACAATTAAAGTACCCAAGAAAAGGTAAGACAAAAGGGAATTGGTTCAAATTGGGAACAGATGTAGATTCCAAGTGCACACTATCAAAGTACTTAGTTTGAGATCACCTAAAAGCCTCACCAAGACACAAGCACAGGTCCCCACTAAAAGGAATAAACTCAAATGTTTTACAAATTATTATATAACATAGAGAAGATTCACCACACAATAAATATCATCTCCCAAAACTAACTATACATTTAACTGTTTCCCTCTCAGCCAGGATATCCGGCCAGGCCCAGGGCAAAACCAAGTAATCTCATTCCAAGACAAAGACAGAAAGCATGATGAACAACAGATATTGGGTAGCTAGTTCGATGTATTTTAATCAAAACAGTCGGAAAGTGTTTTCTAATGCACCCGCGATCTATCTCTAAAGGATAACAAGCAACTTAAGAACTCATTTTATTGATTGGACTGAAATCGAACCACGTGTGTAAGAGGTGAATATCGGCTTGTTTGTGATGGGGCAGGTAAAACATTATTCAATCGGGCGTACATATAGACTCATTTTGTACATACGGATGGATGGATGGATAGATGGATTGATGGGTAGGTGGGTGGGTGGATGGATGGGTGGATGGATGGACGGATGTATTGATGGATGGGTGGGTGGGTGAATGGATGGATGGAGGGATGGATTGATGGATGGGTGGATTGATGGATAGGCGAATGGATGGATTGGTGGATGGGTGGATTGATGGATGGAGGGATGGATTGGTGGATGGGTGGATTGATGGATAGGTGAATGGATGGATTGGTGGATGGGTGGATGGATGGATTAATGAATTAAAGAAGAAAGGATGGATATATGAAAAATGAATGGATGGGCGGATGAAAAAAAAAGAGTGAAAGAGATATGAGACTGGCAGCTAGAGAGACAGACAGGCAGACAGAGAGAGAGAGAGAGAGAGAGAGAGAGAGAGAGAGGAGGAGGAGAGGAGAGAGAGGAGAGAGAGAAGGGGGGGGAGAAAGAGAGAGAGAGAGGGAGGGAGGGAGAGAAAGAGAGAGAGAGAGAGATAGATAGATAGATAGAGAGAGAGAGAGAGAGAGAGAGAGAGAAAGGGGGGGGGGAGAGAAAGAGAGAGAGAGAGGGAGGGAGGGAGAGAAAGAGAGAGAGAGAGAGATAGATAGATAGATAGATAGATAGAGAGAGAGAGAGAGAGAAAGGGGGGGGGGAGAGAAAGAGAGAGAGAGAGGGAGGGAGGGAGAGAAAGAGAGAGAGAGAGATAGATAGATAGATAGATAGATATAGAGAGAGAGAGAGAGAGAGAGAGAGAGAGAGAGAGAGAGAGAGAGAGAGAAGGAATGTGGAATCATCTGTGGGATATTAAAGCTGACGGTTTGCCATCTGATGGGTGTTAGTTACAGGTGAGAGGTTATGGCCCATTAAACGGTCATGCTAAAAGGGGGGGGGGGGGGGGGGGGGGGAGAGAGAGAGAGAGAGAGGGGGGAGGGAGGGGGAGAGAGAGAGAGATAGATAGATAGATAGATAGATAGATAGATAGATAGATAGATAGATAGATAGATAGATAGATAGATAGATAGATAGATAGATAGAGATGGATAGATAGATAGAGAGAGAGAGAGAGAGCGAGAGAGAGAGAGAGCGAGAGAGAGAGAGGGGGGGGGGGGGGTTTGTTGGGTTTTTTTGTTTTTTTTTTGTTTTTTGTCTTTGATCAGAATAATATACCGTCACGTTAAAAGATCACGCTGGGACAGACAAAATATTTGATATGATAATAATATAATGCCGAAAAGGGTCGTTTCTATCCACGACAACAAATGTTAACCACCAGACAATAAACAACGATATTAAAACTAGTCCCAATCTCCAATAGAATGGATCATAAAAGCTTTTATCAGCTTTTCGGGGTCAAGCTAACGACGATTAACCCAAAAATTGGAACAGCTGGATTAGCCTCTCATCTCGACAACTCCATGAAGCGTGAATTAAATTGATCCATTGATTCGGGTTTTCAATCATATTTCTGAAATCTAACCCAGAACAAAATAACATTATGAAAATGATTAAAACTAAACCTTCAATTAAAAAAAACAAACAATAATAATCAAAATTACATTTATTATTTTGAATAGTCTTTCGGAGCTATAAGATCCATTGAGTAAAGCTTAGAGCTTTATTCTTCTTTTTTTAAAGCTGATATTTATATTTGTTCATTGCTTTTTACAATCCAGAGCTTCGAGCAGCCTACTATGACCTTGACATTCATTAGGGGTCCAATGTCGTGACGTCACTTCTTCTTTGAGAAGTTTGAGGTTACTTTTTTTTTTTTTTGGGGGGGGGGGGGGGGGGGCGCGTGGGTTATGAGCGTTACTTTAACCGTGAGAAAAGAGAAAAGAGAGAGAGAGAGAGAGAGAGAGAGAGAGAGAGAGAGAGAGAGAGAGAGAGAGAGAGCCAAGGAGAAAGAGAAAGAGAGACAGAGAGAGACACAGAGAGAAAGGGGGGGGGGATAGATAGATATAGAGAACAGTGACTTTAATCGTGTGTGTGAGAGAGAGAGAGAGAGAGAGAGAGAGAGAGAGAGAGAGAGAGAGAGCGAGAGCCAAGGAGAAAGAGAAAGAGAGGGACAGAGAGAGACACAGAGAGAAAGAGGGGGGGGGGGGGGGGGGGGGGAGACATAGATATAGAGAACAGTGACATCTATACATGACATTCATGAAAACCGCCTCCCGTCGCCATTGCCATTATATAACGGCAGGGCGTGTAACTCTTGACGGCGCCGATAAAAAAGGGTTTCCGCGCCATGTTGCCAGTTTGGCCCATTTCATATTACTAATCAGGATGGCCTTTACTAAAATTAATAATTTAAAAAAATATATAAAAAGGTCTGATTTTTTTTTCTAGATGGGTAAGGTAGGGTAGGGAGTTCCATTTCGGACACCAAAATGGCTCTCTCAGCTCAATGACTTCTAATGGGCACACACGAGAGTAATTGTGAAAATACATGTTGCAAAACACGCCATTAAGCGAATTTTTAAAGGTAAAATGCATGTCCATTATCAGACTTTATGTGTGTATTTAGCGTGGATATATGGGACCTAGTCACTTGTCCCAATTGTGATACCCAGTTGTGCCAATTCAGACAACCCAGTTGTGCCAATTGGACACCCCGTTGTTCCAATTCGGACACCAGATGTGCAATTCGTACACTCCTTTGACAATTGAGACAAATGCAGTTTGAGCTAAGATGGATATCAAACCAGCTTACTTTCCCCGATTAGGGTGGATGATTTGATAATAGTCAAATATGAAGCCTGTTTCATACGAATTTAAGCGTTTAAAGGAGCGGAAAAGTTTTAATGAATACGCAAAAAAAAATACTTTTTAGAAAAATCAACACATTAAAACCGACCAAGGTCAGCCGGAAGATTCCGAAAAGCCGGTTTTCCGGCTTGGGATTAGGGATATCCTGCATATTAATCACATGAACTTAGAGAGTTTTTTTTTTTTTAATCTTGTTGTTTGGTTGTTTGAAACCGTTTGGATTTTTTTTTTTTTTTTTGTTTGTTTGATCTATGTTTAAATTATAATTGCATTTATTATATTTAATTTATATATTTATATTATATATTTAATAATATATTATTTTTATATATTATGTTATAATAAATTTTATGATGACAAAAAATTTTTATTACAAATGTAAAATTACATTTAACTGTAGACAAGGGAGGTCATTTTTTAAAAAAAAACTTAAATCAAGGAAAGATGAATTTAACTTTCTTGTACTTAAAAGGAGAAAAACCGTACATAATAAGTCTTTAGAAAAGTTTGGCGTTTTTTTGGGTTTTTTTTCTGTAATTGGCTTATTTACCAAACCATTCAGGCAACCCCGTTTCCCCCGTTTCTTCCGGCCGTCAGCCCGTGTCCGGAGTGAATGCCATCCGCTATCCCGCCTGGGTTACACCAATTTCCTTTTATTTTCCACCCATTATGTCATCATCATTATTATTTTCATTATCGTCTAATTTTTCTTTTTATTCCTCGCCATTCCCAAATGTCACACCCTTAACCGACACTCGAAGCATGATTTTTTTCTAATTTCCCACAACAATTCAGATGGACTATTTGGTTTGGTTGTTTTATTCGGCCTTTTTTTTTTGTTTCTTTCCCTTTTTAAAAAAATTTACATTATTATTTTATTTTCTTATTCTTTTTTGGTTTGTTTTTGCATTTTTTTTGTTTTTGTTCTTTTGAAGTTGTTTTTTTTTTACAATAATTTTTTTAATTTTGTTTTCTTCAATTTTGTTTTGTTTGATTGTATTGTGTTATGGAGATTGTTATTTATTTTCTTTCTTAATTGTGTTAAATTTTCCCTTTTTTTTAAATTTCATAAAATAATATTTGCTTTTTGTTTTGTTTTGCTTTTTATTGTTGATATCTAGTGTTGGTTTGTTTTTTTATTGTCCTTTTCACGTTCGGACAGGAAAAAAAAAACTTTAATACTTCAAACCCCTTAGAATAAAAATTTAATTCGTCCCCTTTTAAGCTGTCTGATGGGGTCCGTTGGAGATTAGTGTGTGTGTGTGTGTGTGGTGGTTTTCTATTCTATTCTTTCTCCAAGTTTCAATGATTATGCCATCATATCTTTTATCACCAAATTCCATTATCCTCATGCCACAGCCAAATGCCACTGCCGAATCCGACCCTCCAAGCCGTCGTTGTCCTTTTACCCCCACTCCAGAATTTTCCTCCATGGTAAAACACTCGGCTGCCGGGAGGTAGGGCTGAGTTGCTTTTTTTTTCTTTTTTTTTTTTTTTTTTTGTTGTTTTTTTTTTTTTTTTTTTTGTTTTTTTTATTTTAAAATTGTGTTGTGTTTTGTTTTTTGGTGTTTTTTTTTTTTTTTTTTTTTTTTTTTTTGGGGGGGGGGGGGGGGGGGGGGGGTTGTTTGTTGTTTTTTTTGTTTTTTTAGATTTTTTTTTCTTTCTTTTTTTGAATGTTTTTTTTTTGTTGGTTAAATTTTGTTCCTTTTATTTGCTTTTATTTTGCATTAAAAAAAAAAAAAAATAAAAAAAAAATTAATAATAATTAATAATAATAATAAAATTAAAAAATAATAATAATTAATAATAATAAAATAATAATAATAATAATAATAATAATAATAATAATAATAATAATTTTTATTAAAAAACACTTATGGAAGCATGGTATTGTTCTAAAAAAAAAGATGATTGATTTTACCATACATATACCAATTATATGTATTTTATGAGACACAAAAAGTGCATACTTATCGTTGGTAAGTGTGATTATTTATAATAAATAGAAGAAAAGCATTTTCTCCCAGGCTTGTGACGATTAAAAATGTCCACACGTTCTCGTGTTGTCTTCCACAAAAAGGGCAGTGTTTATTTAACCCGTTAACGGGCCGTACACGGGAAAAAAACCGGTTGAGGGAAAAAAGCAGGATGAAAAGGGAAAGACACGGATTGAGGGAAAAACACGGTTGGGGAAAGAAAAAAAAAAAAAAAAACACGGATTGAGGAAAAAAAAACTCCAAAAGTGGGTTTCCACGAGGGCTTCCTTGAACATACTGCTGATTTTGTGGGTTATTATATAATGTAACAACAAATACAAAAACGTGCGACGGGGAAATTAATAAAAAATAATAATAATAAAAATAATATAATAATAATAATAATAATAATAAAAAAATAATAATAATAATAATAATAATAGTAATAATAATAGTAATAATAAGTTGAGTGATGATGATTGATGATGATGATGAGATGATGATGTGATGTAATAATAATAATTATAATAACAAAACAAAATAATAATTTTAATTAAAATAATAATAAAATGATGATGTTGATGTGATGATGTTGATGTGTAATAGTAATAATAATAATAATAAAATAATAATAAATAATAAACAAAACAATAATAATAACAATTAAATAATATTATAATAATATAATTTAAAAATTAATAATAATAATAATAATAATAATAATTTATAATAAAAAACAACAACAATAATAATAATCGGCGGTATTTTTGGATTATTACGTCGTTTTTCGGGTCAATTTATATTTAATGATTTAAAGATAGGAAGAAACGGAACAATCTGTATCAGGTTTATAACGAATTCAGAGTGACAACACCCGTTTTTGCCCCCAAACTCGAAAGTAAGGCGTTATGTCCGAAAATATTTTTTTTTTAACAGAGTTTTATATAGAGCAATATCCACTAAACTGAAAAAGCGCTTTACAAATGTGCCTGACCACAGCAATACTAAAACATGTAGACGTGACATGAGCCTTTTGTGAATTTGCTTTTTTTTTGTCCGACAGGAAAACGTTGTTAACGTCATTTTATATTGGTCGGTGAGAGGAATGTGGTGAAGAGACTTTTCCAGGACTCAAACTTGACCCGAGGTGAAGCTCGAACCCAGGACCTTCTTATCGAGAGAAGTGTCATAGAACAAGACCTATAGCCGCACAAAGTCGAACAAACTGCGGCGAAAAAAAATTTTTTAAAAAAAGTTGGAAAAAGTGCCCTACCGAAAACAAAACGTGTCCCAAATACATTCCTACCGTTCTCTAAAAAATAAAAAACGTATTCACAATTTGGCCAGAATTGTCGTTTTTACAATACAGTATTCGATGAATAAAAATGACTCTCGTTTGGCAAAAAACCCTCAAACCCCTGGGCTTCAAGGAAGACTTAACAATGTCCTGGGTTTTTTTTTTGCGAGATTAAGGAGGGTTTAAAATCAACGTTTTGAAGGATGAGTTTTATGGCCAAAAATTCTTTATAGTGTTTTATTTACAAGAGTACAGCAAATAAGTGGTCTAAACGATGGTCATTTATTAATAGATTATATGCTTACGTATAAAAATTATAAAGAGTGGGCAGTGTAATACAGATACCCTGGCCTTACACAAAGATACTGAAAAAACCAACATGTAATTAGAGGTCAGTTGGTAAATTAGGCGTCCTTAAGTAAACGGTTTTGATATTGAGAAAGACGAAGAAAGAAGAAGAAAAGAAAAGAAGAAAGAAAGAAAAGGAA
>NC_088372.1:34465187-34469801 GCF_034508935.2 Berghia stephanieae
TCCCCCCAAAACTTTAAATGTAAACATTTGACTGGACTGTTTCCCTCCCCCGCCCAACGACTCCGACAGGGAAAGAACAAAACCAAGTATTTTAAATTCCAAAGGGAATGCAAAAAGCAACTGGGAAACAGTATTAAGGGGTAAAGGCCAGTAATGACCTCCTCCCCCACTATGGGGGTCAAGAACCTCACCCCGGCAAAACCTTTAGAACTGTTTTTATACAAAAATGGTATAAATAGCCAAAGGGAACATTATGGAAGACCTTTTTTTTCCGTGATTTTGACAAAGGAAGTTTCTAAAAAAACCTATTTGACAAAAATTTCACTCAATTTAATTAAATTCTTGCGACATAATTTAAAACCCTTTTCCCTGTGATTTTTGGCCTTTAGTTAGTTGACTGTATTAATATTACTCTAAAACAGTAAAAATCGTTTTCCACCCAAAAACTCAAAATTTAAAAAATTGATGAGGTTGTTTTTTTTGCGGTAAGATTTGGTGACGAGCAAGCGTAGGGGCAGTTGTTTTAGTGGGGTTCATTTTGGGGCGTGGACCTTTTTTGAGACTTGTGGTTGATATACCCATTTTTGGGGTTTTTACTAATTATTAAAATTGTGGGTCATATAAGATGTTGATGTGTTGATGATGATGAATAGATTAGATGATGATGAAGATATTGGGAATAGTTTAAATTTGTTGTTGTGTTTAGATATAATATAATATATATATAAAAAAGGAAAATAATGATATAAAGATATAATATTTAATAAAAATTTTAAAAGATATAATATAATTATAAGATTAGTAGATTATTACAAAATTTATATTAAAATAATTATTTGATTATAAAAATGGGATATAAAAATTATGATAATTATAAATAAAAGTATATTATATTTATATATATATTTTTAATGAATAAATTTTATAATATATATTTTAATATAAATTAAGTATATAATTAATTAAAATATTATAATATATATATATTAAATAAATATATAATATAAATATATATTATATGATATAAATTATTAAAATATATAAATAATAAATATTATATTATATAATTAAAAATTAATAATTATGATATAATCTTTTAAACTCATCTCATCTCTTCATAATCATCATCATCAAACTATCTCATCACACACATCACAATAATCACCACTTAAATTTTTATCATCCCCTCTTCAACTTTCCCCGCTGATTCTATTCATCCTTCCATCATCATCATAATCATCCCTCACATCATCAAACTTCACACTCACACATTTATCATCTTCACATCATCATCATCACCTCATCACATCTCCTAAAAACTCATCATAACTTCCCTAAAATCATCATTAAAAAAATCATCATCATCCCTCCATCACATCAAAACATCATCAGAACATCATCATCACATCCAAAACATAATCACATCTCCCTCTTAACATCCATCATCTTCTCATCATCGCATCCATCACCCCTCCCTTCAAAAACATCATCCCCTCATCATCTCATCATCATCTTATCATCCCCCTCATACATCTCCACAACATCAAGGGCCCCATCAAAACATCCAATTTATCATCCAAACATCATCCAAAACTCACACATCATCAATCATCTCAAAACTTTTCACAACATCATCAATCCCCCATCTCAACATCACATCAACAATCATCCATCATCATCATCATCACATCATCATCATCATCATCCATAACCATCATCTCATCATCGCATCATCCCACAATCACTCCCTCATCTCATCTTCATCATCATCATCATCATCAAAAATATCTCATCATCCCCATCACATCATCATCATCAAACTCATCATCTTCATCATTTCATCATCATCTATCATTTTACATCACTTCAATCATCATCATCACACTTCCCCTCATCTCAACCATCATCCCCCTCATCAATCAATTCCCCTCATCATCATCATAATAAATAATAATAATCATCAATCATCCCATAATAATTCTAAATACTAATCTATCCATCATCTCACACATAAACCAATAATAATAATCACCCCACACATCAAAAAATTCTAAATAATTATCCCTCATTCGCCCCAAAATTAAAAAATTTTCCCCAAATTTTTCCCCTTTCCCAAAAAGCCCTCATATTCACATCATACTCATCGTCATCATCATCATCATCCCACATCTCATCATCTCACATCATCATCATCATCTAATCCTAAAACTAATCATTCACATCATCACTAAAACATCATAAAAACTAATAATAAATCCATCATCATCCGTCCCCTTTTCCTCATCATCTCAGCTCTCATCCCTCAGCATCATTCATCACATTCATCATCATAAAATTTCTAAATTAAAACCACACATCATCATTCCCCAAAATCTCCCCTTCAATTTAAAAACCAAAATAATTCATCACATCACACATAAATCCAAAAAAAAATAGCACTCCCATAAACTAAAAAAATAACATCACATCTCACATTCTTTTTTTCCCATCATCATCCCTCAATTTATATCATCCCTCATCATCTATTCCCCTCTCCCCAGCGCTCTATCTAATCATCATCTCACATCTCTCATCACAACACCACATCACATCATCAAAAACCCCATCACACACTCACATATCGCATCATCACTCACATCACTAATCATCATCTTTACATCATCATTTTCCTCATCACACATCACATCATCATCATCATCACATCTTTACATCATCATCATCATCACACACACAAAATCATCATCATCACAACATCTCATCACATCATCACTTCATCATCAGCATCATCACATCCACTCAACATCCTCATCTCTCACATCTTCATCATCATCATCATCATCTTCTCCATCATCTCATCACATCTTCACATCATCCATCACATCATCCATTTTCCAAAACCAAAAAATAATCATCATCTCATACAAATAATACTAAACTAAATCATCATCTCATCACTCATCAAAATACAAAAATAATCTCTCATATCACATCATCTAATACGTAAAAAAATCATCACACATCTCACTTCATCTCATCATCATCATCACATCCCCACAATCTAATACTAAAAATTTCATGCCTCATTCAATTTAAACTAAAAACTCAGGCATCCCTGCTCTACCTCACACACAATCATCAACAGCTCTTTTTTTCATAATAAGAACAATAAACATTTCTTACATCACATCATTTCAGCACCCCAACTATAACCAATAAAATATCACACAGATCATCAATAAACCAATAAAACATCTCATACAAAATTCAAAAAATTATACACCATCAATCCAGCTTCCATCATCACTTCTTCATAATCCCAAAAAAGATCATCATATTCTATCATAAACCAAAAAAATTTCAAATTGATTTAAGGTTTTAAGAAACTCACACAAATTTCATCAAATTCAACAGCATTTTCACCCCGCATCACATTTTCACATCATCTATCTTCCCATCAGCATCCCCCCTCGCACGCAACTTCACATAAAAACCAATAATAATAAATCACTAATGCTGGTAAATAAAAATTATAACTACTAAGTAAGTCTTTTTGAGCGGCCAGCTATTTAAAAACTGTATTTTTGGGTTTTAGCAATTCATCTTAAACAATTTTCGTATAATTATTTTTTCTAATAGACTCTCAAATAGAACTTAAATAGATCTAACTTAAATTTAAGTGGGGTTTTAAAAATTTTTAAAAATCTTCCTTTAGCATTATCTCTCATCATCTCTTCATCACATCATCATCTCATCTCATCACCTTTTATAATACTAATAATTATATCTCACTCATTCTCATTATCATCCCTCAGCACAGTCATTCACATCCCTCCTCATCATCTCACTTTATCATCATCACACATCATATCATCCACAATCACCCAATACCATCTACCCCCCCCCCACACCACCCCCCAAAGTACTTTCCCCACCCCCCCTCCCAACGGGACACCCCCCCCCCCCCCTTTCCCCCGTGGAAACCCCCCCCCGGCTTTCTTAAAATTTTTTTTAAAGCACCCCATAAAAAGTACCCCCCGGTTTTGGGGGTTGGACCCTCCGAAAAAATGCATATTTTTAATGGAAATCCAAAACTTTGAAAAACTTTTTAAAGCCTTTGTTTGAGCTGGCGAGCACAGTCTACAATAAAACAAATTTAAATTAATATATATAAAAATAAACTTAAATAAAAGCCAAAATGAAAAATAACCGCTTCGAAAAAAAAATATACAAAAAACCCACCAACTTTCGGCCAAAACCCCCCTTCACCAAAAAACCAAAAAATGGATAGAAACGAATTGACCACACCCGCCTTTGTTTATTTTTTTTTTTTTTTTTTGCCATCCGCTTTTATGAGTAATTCTCACAAAAAGGTAATTTAACCGACTATAAACTTTAAGGTTTCACATTTTTGTGTGTTGGGCTGTTTTAAATTCCGGGGGCAATATTTTGAGCCTCTTACCCAAGCGCATACTATCTAAAAAAACAAAACAAAGCTTAAAATTTAAATCCCGACAGACGAGAAATGGTCTGGAGATTGTCAGCCCTGATTTAAAGTTATGTACACATTAACCTCCCTTTTCTACCATTTTCAGGACTTTTTTCCCCCAAAAAAAA
>NC_088372.1:34469901-34474901 GCF_034508935.2 Berghia stephanieae
AGAGAGAGAGGGGAGAGAGAGAGAGAAGGAGAGAGAGAGAGAGAGAGCGAGAGCCAAGGAGAAGAGAAAGAGAGGGACAGAGAGAGACACAGAGAGAAAGAGGGGGGGGGGGGGGGGGAGGGAAGACATAGATATAGAGAACAGTGACATCTATACATGACATTCATGAAAACCGCCTCCCGTCGCCATTGCCATTATATAACGGCAGGGCGTGTAACTCTTGACGGCGCCGATAAAAAAGGGTTTCCGCGCCATGTTGCCAGTTTGGCCCATTTCATATTACTAATCAGGGATGGCCTTTACTAAAATTAATAATTTAAAAAATATATAAAAAGGTCTGATTTTTTTTTTCTAGATGGGTAAGGTAGGGTAGGGAGTTCCATTTCGGACACCCAAAATGGCTCTCTCAGCTCAATGACTTCTAATGGGCACACACGAGAGTAATTGTGAAAATACATGTTGCAAACACGCCATTAAGCGAATTTTTAAAGGTAAAATGCATGTCCATTATCAGACTTTATGTGTGTATTTAGCGTGGATATATGGGACCTAGTCACTTGTCCCAATTGTGATACCCAGTTGTGCCAATTCAGACAACCCAGTTGTGCCAATTCGGACACCCCGTTGTTCCAATTCGGACACCCAGATGTGCCAATTCGTACACTCCTTTGACAATTGAGACAAATGCAGTTTGAGCTAAGATGGATATCAAACCAGCTTACTTTCACGATTAGGGTGGATGATTTGATAATAGTCAAATATGAAGCCTGTTTCATACGAATTTAAGCGTTAAAAGGAGCGGAAAAGTTTTAATGAATACGCAAAAAAAATACTTTTTAGAAAAATCAACACATTAAAACCGACCAAGGTCAGCCGGAAGATTCCGAAAAGCCGGTTTTCCGGCTTGGGAATAGGGATATCCCTGCATATTAAATCACATGAACTTAGAGAGTTTTTTTTTTTTAATCTTGCTTGTTTGGTTGTTTTGAAACCGTTTGGCATTTTGTTTTTGTTTTTTGTTTTGTTTTGATCTACTTGTTTCAAATTACTCAATTGCATTATATATATATATATATATATATATATATATATATATTATATATATATATATATATATATATATATATTATATATGTAATAATAAATATATATGATAGACAAATAAATATTTACTTCACAAACTGTAAAAATTACATTTAACTGATACTGACAAGGCGAGGTCATTTTTTAAAAAAACTTAAATCAAGGACATAGATGAATTTCCACTTTCTTGTACATTAAAGGAGAAAAACCGATACATACATAAGTCTTTAGAAAAGTTTGGCAGTTTTTTTGGGTTTTTTTCTGTAATTGGCATTATTCTACCAAACCAATCAGGCAACCCCGTTTCCCCCCAGTTTCCTTCCGGCCGTCAGCCCGTGTCCCGCGAGGCTGTCATGCCATACCGCTATCCCGCCTGGGTTACACCAATTTCCATTTATTTTCCACCCATTATGTCATCATCATCATTATTATTTTCATTATCGTCTAATTTATCATTTATTCCTCGCCATCCCAAATGTCACACGCCTTAACCCGACACCTCGAAGCGATGATTTTGTTCTAATATTACCCACAACAATTCAGATGGACATATTTGGTTTGGTTGTTTTATTCGGCCTTTTTTTTTGTTTCTTTCTCTTTTTAAAAAAAATATACATCTATTATTTTATTTATCTTATTCTTTTTTGGTTTGTTTTTGCAGTTTTGTTGTTGTTTTTTGTTCTTTGAAGTGTTTTTTTTTTACTAATAATTGTTTTTAATTTTGTGTTTCTTCAATTTTTGTTTTGTTTGATTGTATTGTGTTATGGAGATTGTTATTTTATTTTCTGTTCTTAATGTGTTAAATTTTCCCCTTTTTTTAAATTTCATAAAATAATATTTGCTTTTTGTTTTGTTTTGCTTTTTATTGTTGATATCTAGTTGTTGGTTTGTTTTTTTATTGTCTTCTTTTCACGTCGGACAGGAAAAAAAAACTTTAATACTTCAAACACCCTTAGATAAAACATCTTAATTCAGTGCCCTTGAAGCATGTCTGATGGCGTGTCACGTTGGAGATTATGTGTGTGTGTGTGTGTGTGTGTGTGTGTCTATTCTATTCTATTCTACCAAGTTGTCAATGATTATCGCCATCATCATCATTATCACCAAATCTGCCATTATCCTCATTGCCCACAGTTCCAAATGCCACATGCCTGAATCCGACACCTCCAAGCCGTCAGTTGTCCTTTTACCCACCACTCCAGAATTCTTCCATCCATGGTAAAACACTCGGCTGCCGAGGAGGTAGGGCTGAGTTGCTTTTTTTTTCTTTTTTTGTTTTTGTTTTTTTGTTGTTTTTTTTTTTTTTTTTGCTGTTTTTTATTTTAAACTTGTGTTGTTGTTTTGTTTTTTGTGTGTTTTTTTTTTTTTTTTTTTTTTTTTGGGGGGGGGGGGGGGGGTTGTTTGTTGTTTTATTTTTGTTATTAGTTTCTTTTTCTTTCTTTCTTTTGAATGTTTGTTTTTTGTTGTTGTATTTTGTTCCTTTTATTTGCTTTTATTTTGCATTAAATAATAATAACAATAATAATAATAATAATAATAATAATAATAATAATAATAATAATAATAATAATAATAATAATATATAATAATAATAATAATAATAATAATAATAATAATAATAATAAAATCACTCTGATGGATGCATGGTATTGTTCTAAAAAAAAAGATGATTGATGTTACCACTACATATACCAATTATACTGTATTTAGTATGAGACACAAAAACTCGTGCATACTTATCGTTGGTCAAGTCGTGTATTATTTATAATAAACTAGAAGACAAAGCCATTTTCTCCCAGGCTGTGACAGATTACAAATGTCCACACGTGTCTCGTGTTGTCTGTCCACTAAAAAGACACGTGTTTATTTAACCCGTTAACGGCCGTACACGGGAAGACACGGATTGAGGGAAAGACACGGATCGAGGGAAAGACACGGATTGAGGGAAAGACACGGATTGAGGGAAAGACACGGCTTGAGGGAAAAACACGGATTGAGGCAAAAACGTCCAAAGCTGGGTTCTCACGAGGGCTTCCTTAGACACATACTGCTGATTTTGTGGCGCTTATTATATAATGATAACAACAACTACAAAACGATGACGACGAGGACGATAATAATAATAATAATAATAATAATAATAATAATAATAATAATAATAATAATAATAATAATAATAATAATAATAATAATAATAATAGTAATAATAATAGTAATAATAATGATTGATGATGATGATGATTGATGATGATGATGATGATGATGATGATGATGATAATAATAATAATTATAATAACAACAACAATAATAATAATAATAATAATAATAATAATAATAATGATGATGATGATGATGATGATGATGATGATGATGATAATAGTAATAATAATAATAATAATAATAATAATAATAATAATAACAATAACAATAATAATAACAATAATAATAATAATAATAATAATAATAATAATAATAATAATAATAATAATAATAATAATAATAATAATAATAACAACAACAACAATAATAATAATACGGCGGATACTTGGATTATCTACGTCGTTTTTCGGGCTCAATATTATATTATAATGATATAGATAGGCAAGAAACGGAATCAATCTGATCATCATTGTTTATAACGAATTCAGAGTGACAACATCAGTTTGTACTGCCCTAACTCGAAGTAAGGCGTTATGTCACGTTAAATATTTTTTTTTTAACCAGAGATTTTATATAGAGCAATATCCACTAAACGTGAATAAAGCGCTTTACAAATCGTGCCTGACCAACAGCAATACTAACAACATGTAGAACGTGACATGATGCCTCATATGTGATATTGCATTTTTTTTGTCCGACAGAGACAACGTTGTTAACGGTCATTTTATACTTGAGTACGGTGAGAGAATGTGAGTGAAGAGACTTTTCCAAGGACTCAACTATGACCCGAGTGAAGCTCGAACCCAGGACCTTCTTATCCGAGTAGCAAGTGTCATAGAACAAGACCATATAGCCGCACAAAGTCGAACAACACTGCGAGCGAGGAGTTGAAAAAGTCGCCACTACACGAAAACAAAACGTGTCCCAAATACATTCCTACCGTTCTCTAATAAAACACGTATTCAACAATTTGGCCAGAATTGTCGTCTTTCACAATACATGTATTCCGATGCAATAAAATGACTCTCGTCTTGGCAAAAACTCTCGAACCTGGGACTTCAAGGAAGACTTAACAATGTCCTGGGTTTGTTTTTGTCGAGATCAGGATTGGTTAAATCAATCGATATTTGAAGGATGAGTTTTATGGCCAAAATTCATTATACGTGTTTTATTTACAAGAGTACAGCAAATTAAGTGGTCTAAACGATGGTCATTATATTAATATGTTATTATATGCTTACTGTATAAAATTATAAAGAGTGGGCTAGCTGATAATACAGACTACCCTGGCCTTACACAAAATGATACATGACACAAACCAACACTGATAATTAGCAGGCTCAGTTGGTAAATTAGGCGTCCCTTAAGTAAACGGTTTTGATATTGAGAAGAAGACGAAGAAGAAGAAGAAGAAGAAGAAGAAGAAGAAGAAGAAGAAGAAGAAGAAGAAGAAGAAGAAGAAGAAGAAGAAGAAGAAGAAGAAGAAGAAGAAGAAGAAAAAGGAGGAGGAGGAGGAGGAGGAGGAGGAGGAGGAGTAGGAGGATGATGATGTGGAAGAGTAGAAAGGGAAAGAGGAAAAGAAAGCAGGAAATGTTGACAATCGGTTCAGCATGACATAATACCCCACTCAGGCGACATGTCACAAATTTACCTTCCAACAAGTCTCTATACCCTGAACTTTTCACGTTATAATACACACACACACACACACACACACACACACACACACACACACACCTGGCCACCCTTTACCAGTA
>NC_088372.1:34479901-34484901 GCF_034508935.2 Berghia stephanieae
AAAGTCAACACTCTTAAAGTAATAGATAAACCACGACAAAAAAGTTTGATGTAACAGGAAATACCAGTGTTGTCCAAAATGAGCAAATTAAATTGGGGGGGGGGGGGTAATAATCTTGCCAAGAAATTAAAGAACCTGAAGCGGTGCTCAAACCCAATACCTTCTGAATCATATAAACAAACAATACAATGCCTTAGCCGCTCAGCCACCTCATCCCCAGGTCTGATATATATAAGTATAAGGCTACAATGAAACATTACAATCCTGCCCACCTCCCTCTGGTAAAAAAGGTAATGATACTAATAATGTCAAAGTGACACTAGGCTGCTAGAAGTTGTGGCCTGAAAAAAGTAATAAACAATAATGAATAGAACAGCTTCAAAAAAGAACAAAATACCAAACATGGAACGTTTCGGGCTCAAAACTCTTCTTTAGCCAACAACAAAAACAAAACAATGAAGACATAAATACATTACAAAATTCCAGATTGACGACAGAGATATCTCGTTCCGTGTTTGGTATTTTGTTCTTTAATATTCATTTCTGTTTATTACTTAATAATGTGAAATGAGTTTTCACCTTTTCGACATCATAATACTTTTTTGTTACGTTTTAAGAAGAGTGATCGGACAATATCAGAGATAACAAGGCCAACAACAGAAGACATCAAAATGGAATTAATTGGTGAAAAAAAAAAGTGATGAAAGAACTTTTTCATCCCAGCAAGTAAGTCATAAAATGTCCAGGTCAGACGCAGAAAGTGGTGATGGGTTGGTCATACCCTGTTATTGTAATATAACCAAGCAGGCTCTTGAATGGAACCCACAGGGCAAGAGGATACGGGGTCGTCCAAAACAGACTAGGAGGAGAAGCCTTCACCAAGCTTTTTTTTTGTGTGTCTCCAATCTTCCTGGCATGAGGCAAAGGACAGAAGAAGATGGAAGAGTACTGTTGAGGCCCTATACTTTGCCAGGACCCAAGAGGCATAAGTCAAGCCAAGTCATAAACTAATAATATCATACTAATATACTACTTGTTTACTTACTCTTTATTTGTCAAGGGAGTGACCTTGATATTCAATGATAATTTATTAACTCTTTCACGGCGATGCTCATTCTATATAATATACAACACCATAATTTCACCTAATACATTTATCTCGTAGCTACAGACCTCACGAATCATATATTCACCATGACAAAAATTTATGGATGGATTGCAATTGAGAGTAAAATGCTTACCAGTTCTGTTAATCAACCAATACAATCGTAACAAAAAAACACACAAAAAAAAGCTATGCATGCATTACCAATTACCATCAACGATTAAAAACAGTCAGAGGTCTAAAAAACAAACAAATAACTGTGTAAAGCAAAAACAAAATAAATAAATAAAAATAATGTTCCTTTTATTCATCCCCAAAGGAAAATTTGTACTTTGGGTCTACTCCAAGAAAAAACTGGAGAATAACCCCAGCATCATATATTTTCTAAATCTCTGCAACAATGAGCAATGACTTATACTAATACAATAATCAAACTGAATGAACGGTTCATTCGTCTTAAGTGTTTCATTCATCCTGTTTTGTTGACAAAGCGAAAACCAAAACATCTACATCATGTTTTCGTTAATCAAATGAAAGCTTCTTTCCATTTGACTAGTGGTGTTATTCATTACTTCGAGCTTCAAGCAATCTTCATATTTATTATCATCTACCGTAATAACACCCCTTCACATTTATTTTCATCTACTGTAATGACATGAACTCGAGGAAGAACAGAGTGGCCAAATCGTTACGTCTTTACAGTTTCTCTCAGTGATGTCAGACTAAAATACAATCCCATCTGCAAAGGCTTAATCATAACCGATGACAATTTCAAGTACTTATTTAAGTACCTACATTCATGTGTGTATTATAAGTATCAGTTCCTATTGGATGTTATTCTGTAGCTGTGATGAAAGAGAGGGAGTATTCTGAATTTTTTTTCCCTGCCCTTTTAAAAAATAATTTATGAATGGAGTATATAAAAGAGGAAATTTGTTAATAATCTGCCCACACTTAATGACACTTTGATCACCCCCCCCCCTCCCCCCACCCCTCCCCCCACCCCCAAACCACCAAAAACAATCCTTACTTTTATAAGAACTAATCATTAATCAGTCCTAATGAAAATAAATAAATAAATAAATAAAAAGAAAAGAAAAAATAACTGTCCCCACCTTCATCATTTTGATAAGTTCCTTGTTCTAAGAGGTCACAGACTATCATCCTTTCAGTATTATATAAGTAGTATAAGTATAAATCAACGAAACACAAGTCAACGCCAAATCAGAGGGTGTGTATGAAACAATGATTCAACACTGTAGTAACAGTAACAGCATCATGTATGAATGTGTGCATGTTTGTGTGTGTCATCTCAACTATAACGACAGTGACACATTACATCACAATGACTCATCTACAGCAATTGGGTGGCCGCCCGTGGCCAGCATCACACTGTGAGTGAGCCCTCACTTTCCCTCCCACCACTCACCCCACTGCATCGGAGTTCGAGACTGTTGTTCAATCTACTATTAAAACAAACTAAAAATATCCTATTTAAATAGGCTGTCAATTCTTCTTTGATTTTTTAATAGGAGCGATTAGGTTTTTCCTCACAAACATACAGTCAGATGCGACAGACGAATGAGGACAAAATTTGGACAGAAGACAGAACGCCAGTGATTGGAACTTTTACCACATGATTCAAATTCAATTAGTGTTAGAGTTAGAGAGGGAACATCCAGTACCTATTAATCTTCTCGAATTAATAAATGTAAGCGATGGATCAACGTCTATCAGTGAAAATCCCTCCACTTTGACCGGCTGTGTCAACAACGATGATAATGATAACTGACAACAACAAAAAATCAGATGAAATGAAACTGTCCGATTGATGAATTATGATATATGAATAAAAACTAAAAAAAAAAAAAAAACAACTAAAAACACACTACGCCAGGCAGCTACACATAATAGAAACGAATCGATTGTGACCAAGGTCATTAAAAAATACCATATTTCGACAAAGTCAACGTCTGTCTGCCTATGTCTCTATGGATGTGTTACTGACGACAAAAAAAAAAAAAATAATAATGCCTTTTGTTTGTATTTTTTCGCCTGCTTACCTTCTCGTAGCTCAACCTTTGTTGTCTGTTTGCTACAATCAGCAGCCATATTATTTCAGAAAGATCAGGCAACGTATATCCATGAGTCAGTGAAATAGATACTTGAATTTGCAAACATAAAACACAACCACTAAAGCCAAACAATAGTACAGTTCAGGGTGATATTGGGTCTATCTTTGTTCTCAATTCCGATCGATCGACAGGAGTCGCCATATTTGATTGAATTAGTTTTCTCAGGATAACACAACTCTGTTGCCAGGAGTGATAGTGTGTATTTTCAGTTGCTTCCCTTGTACTGAAAGCTTGTCGAAAAGTTGAAGAGTTCTCTCTCTTCCTCCTCCTCCTCCTCCTCCTCCTCCTCCTCCTCCTCCTCCTCCTCCTCCTCCTCCTCCTCTCCTTCCTCCTTCTCCTCCTCCTCCACTTAAATTGGTCATTCTCCTCTTTCCTCTCTCTCTTCCTACTCCTCATCCCACCTCTCAGTCCTCTACTACTACTACTACTACTACTACTACTACTACTACTACTACTACTACTACTACTGCTACTACTGCTACTACTACTACACTACTACTCTACCACTACTACTACTACTACCTACTACTACTACTACTAAATACTACTACTACTACTACTACTACTCACTACTACTACATACATACTACTACTACTACTACTACTACTACTACTACTACTACTACTACTACACTACTACTACTACTACTACTACTACTACTATACTACTACTACTACTACTACTACTACTATACTACTACAACTACTACTACAACTACTACTACTACTACTACTACTACTACTACTATACTACACTACTACACTACCACTACCTACTACTACATACTACTACTACTACTACTACTACTATACTACTACTACTACTACTACTACTACTACTACTACACTACCACTACTACCTACTACTACTATACTACTACTACTACTACTACTACTACTACTACTACTATACTACTTACTACTACTACTACACTACCACTACTACATACCACACTACTACAATACTACTACTATACTATACTACTACTATACTTACTACTACTACTATACTACACTACTACTACCATACTACTACTACTACTACTACTACTACTACTACTACTACTACTATACTATGCTACTCTAGTACTACTACTACTATACTACTTACTACTACTACAATTGTATATAGTATCCTTTGAATAGTATACTCTACATGTTGTATCCGATTAGGTACTCACACTAAAACCTTATCCACCCACGAATAATCATATTATTTTACTATAATTTACTACGATCAACGCGTATTTATTTGCAGGTCTGATAACCCAATGTTTATGGGCTCATTGTTGTAATGGAAATACTCCCAAACTGTCATGCACAGTGTTGCAGGTCTGATGACCGAACGGAATAATGGGCTGGATTTAACATGGTTGTATAGATAGTATGCGCTTGGCTAAGAAAGAAGCTCATAACATTGCCATCCGGAAGTATAACGGACCAACACACAAAACTGTGTGTATCCGTGAACGTTTATAGTCAGGTTAATACAGTTCAGTGAGCATTACTCATAAACGCGGATGGCAAAAAACAATAACAAAGACCTGAGTGACGTCATCTTCGAACTATCTATTGTAATGTACAATAATTTGCGTTGGTTTGAGAGTATTTCCATTACATCAATCGGCCCATAACAGTTTGTGTTATTAGACCTGCAAATAAGTGTACGTCGTCCTAAAACAATTCAAAATATTGTCTATTGCACCAATGTTAAATCAATCCCATAATAGGGAAGAAAAGTCGTGACGTCACACCTTATA
>NC_088372.1:34492401-34527401 GCF_034508935.2 Berghia stephanieae
TCATTCAGCTGTGGTGTTTCATTCATCCTGTTTTGTTGATAAAGGGGAAACCCGAAACGTTCATTTGATCTGTTTTTGTAATTAAATTGAAACTTACATTCGACTTCACGTTATTATTTATTAGTAAGACGTAGACGCTTAGGTCGAAAATTTACTACAAACCATCAAAAGTGACTGGGTTAGGGGTACCGAATTTATTGTTATAATATAACGTATTTTTAAAATCAATGTTTGGCTATCATTCATACTTAGAGTCTGAAATTTATTTGTGTTTTCATTGGAGCTTTTAGTGTGTGTGTCTCCTAGCTCTCCCGTTCTCGTGGTGCCTTTGTCAATTTAACAATAGGCTTCTCATTCCGTGTCTTTAGTAAGGCGTAGATCGAAAGGTTACAAACAAACACACAAACAAACAAACACACAAAGTTACTTGGGTGAGAGGTACAGCAGTTGTTATATTTTTAAAAATCAATTTTTGGCAACCTTTTATACTTAAGAGTCTGAAATTTGTGTTTTCATTGGAACATTTCGTGTGATCTAACTGTAGGCAGACAATAGGCAAGTGTTCGATTTGTTTTGTTTGGGTGTGTTTGTTTTGTTTTTTTTGGTTTGTTTTGGTTTTATTAGTTTTTGTTTTTTTGCTGTTATTGTTTTTTTTTTTTTGTTTTTTTTTTCGGGTTCTTTTTTTCCACTACATTTTGGTTTGTAAACATCTACTCAAAATTTAGATCTATTAACCAAGATGCCCCAAACACTTGTTAAAATATCTGAAATCTGAAACTTTAGAGACGTCTCAGGTTTAAGAGTTTTTGACAAAAAGTTGGGATGGGGAGGGGGGAGGAGTGGGTGTGGGGGGGGGGGGGGGGGAGTGGAGATTAGGGGCGACATCTTTTTTTACATTGTTAACGTTGATTTATAGATTCCTGGCTAAAGTGAAATTTATATGAGTTGATGCCTTCTGTGTATTGTGCACGGTGTTCAGTTATTGGGATAATTTCATTCGGGACGACAGGACAACGACAGGACAGTTTGGTGATGCAAGGTGAGTTATAATAATATAAATGGCTTATGTGGTCTTGTGGTATGACACTCGCTGTCGGTTCAGAAGGTCCTGGGATCAAGCCCCGCTTTCAGCAGCGCATAATTTGAGTTTTTGTAAAACGCTCTTTACTCACTTTCTCTCACTGTACTTAGGTGTAAAATGAATACCTGGCCGTGAACAGCATTGTCTCTTTCAGGAAAAAAATTGTAATATCGCCTAACAGGCGTCATGTCTCGTTCTACATATTAGGTGCTGCTCTTGGTCAAGGTCCCTTTGTAAAGCGCTTTTAGTAAGCTTAGAGGATATTGCGCTATATAAAATCTCGAATGTGTTTGTTTTATATGTGACCCTTCGTATGGAGGCGGTACTATGTTAGGATGATTGTGATTGCAAAGAGTTACATAAAAGTAAATCTGATCAATAATATGATAGTTTTGGTTTTAACACTCTATGACTACATTCTTTCTCCTGTTAAATCTCTTAACCAACTTAAGACTGATATTCATTTCTGTCTATAAATTCTAGTTTCACCTTCTCAATAATAATAATAATAATAATAATAATAATAATAATAATAATAATAATAATAATAATAATAATAATAATAATAATAATAATAATCATCATCATCATCATAATAATAATAATCATAATAATAATAATAATATAATAATAATAATAATAATAATAATAATAATAATAATAATAATAATAATGATGATGATGATGATGATGATAATAATAATAAAAATAATAATAATAATAATAATAATAATAATAATAATAATAATGATAATAATAATAATAATCATAATAATAATCATAATAATAATAATGATAATGACGAGGAGGAAGTTGATATTTTCATGCGAATCGAATAATTCCTTTCTAATCCGGGCAATTCATATTGACGCTATACGTTTGGATAAAATATTCACAACATCCGTCAGCCGGGTATGATGTTCCAACACATAATACTATGTGTGTAACCTTGAACATTTATAGTATGATTGATACAATTTAGTGAAAAGTAATCACCAAAAAACTGTCTAAAAACAATAGCAAAGAGATGAATGACGTACATTTCGTTCTTTCTATTGTTATTTTTTATCAACATTCGTAATTTAATTGACCGGAGTCCAGAGAATACGGTCACCACTCAATTCTCTCCCTTGATTTCATTATAAACAATTAATACTGAAAACACAAGAATACCCGTTTATTTATGTATACGGTCACCACTCAATTCTCTCCCTTGATTTCATTATAAACAATTAACATTGAAAACACAAGAATACCCGTTTATTTATGTATACGGTCACCACTCAATTCTCTCCCTTGATTTCATTATAAACAATTAACATTGAAAACACAAGAATACCCGTTTATTTATGTATACGGTCACCACTCAATTCTCTCCCTTGATTTCATTATAAACAATTAATACTGAAAACACAAGAATACCCGTTTATTTATGTATACGGTCACCACTCAATTCTCTCCCTTGATTTCATTATAAACAATTAATACTGAAAACACAAGAATACCCGTTTATTTATGTATACGGTCACCACTCAATTCTCTCCCTTGATTTCATTATAAACAATTAATACTGAAAACACAAGAATACCCGTTTGTTTACGGCTGCTTAATAATTAGTTAAATAGGACAATTGCCTCAGGTAATAACAAAATAAACAAACACAGACATAAATAAATAAACAAAACAACAACAATCTCTAAATCTTCATTGTTGTGTTTCATAGTACGAAACATCAAGAACATGACCGAATATGGTATGACATAAACCTGACATGGACATGAAATGAACATATTACAGTTTTACTAGAATCAATGTATGTATACGTCCTCATCCACTTGAGGTTTCACCATAACGAAGACACGAAGTACGTTATTAGAAGAGACAAAGAAGAATGAAGAAGAAGAAGAGAAGAAAAGAAAAGAAGAAGAAGAAGAAGAAGAAGAAGAAGATGAAGAAGAAGAAGAAAGAGAAGAAGAAGAAGAAGAAGAAGAAGAAGAAGAAGAAGAAAGAAGAAGAAGAAGAAGAAGAAGAAGAAGAAGAGAAGAAGAAGAAGAAGAAGAAGAAAAGAAGAAGAGAAGAAGAAGTAGAGAGAAGAAGAAGAAGAAGAAGAAGAAGAAGAAGAAGAAGAAGAAGAAAGAAGAGAAGAAGTAAGGAAGAAGAAGAAGAAGAAAGAAGAAGAAGAAGAAGAGAAGAGAAGAGAAGAAGAAGAAGAAGGAGAGGAGGAGGAGGAGGAGGAGGGAGGAGGAAGGACAAGAAGAAGATGAAAAAGAGGAGGAGGATAATGAGGAGGAGAAGGAGATGACGAAGAAGAAGAAGAAGAAGAAGAAGAAGAAGAAGAAGGAGGAGGAGGAGGAGGAGGAGGAGGAGGAGGAGGAGGAGGAGGAGGAGGAGGAGGAGGAGGAGGACAAGAAGAAGATGAAAAAGAGGAGGAGGATAATGAGGAGGAGAAGGAGATGACGAAGAAGAAGAAGAAGAAGGAGGAGGAGGAGGAGGAGGAGGAGGAGGAGGAGGAGGAGGAGGAGGAGGAGGAGAAGAAGAAGAAGAAGAAGAAGAAGAAGAAGAAGAAGAAGAAGAAGAAGAAGAAGGCTGGTGGATGTTGTGAGTATTTTGGATAAACGCATAACACCATTACGCGTCTTATGAAAATAAAGTAAAGTCGACACGCCTTGAAACATAAAAAAAGTCTCAATTGGGTAAGAAAGAACGAAATTGATGTAGATATCTCAAGTCTTTGTTATTGTTTATAGACGATCATTTTAATGACGAGATATCACCAAATTGTATGAATCAGACTATAAACCTTTCCGGTCACACATCATTGTGTGTGTTGGTACGTTATACCCAACTGGCGGATGTTACGAGAATCTTTCCTAAACGCATAGCATCAATGGAGAAAAGTTGCAATGTCACATTACCAAGCAGTTCTGACTCATTCATTCATTCATTCATTCATTCATTCATTCATTCATTCATTCATTCATGCATTAATTCATTCATTTATTCATTCCTGACGAATCATATTGATAAATTCTATAATGACAACCAATCCAGGTACCCTCCCTTGTCGACACCAAAAGTCTTCCATCCATGACAAACATTGCTTCCCTTGCCTGCCCCCCCCCCCCCCCCCCCCCCCCACCCTACCCAACTCCACGTTTCACATCCCATAATATAATTGTTCACCCACCCCTCCTTTACCCCTGTGTCCCCACCCTCATCGGTAATTTTACATTTCTCCATTGATTTCCATTCCCGTCAGTCACGTGACACCATTCCCGTACACAAATAAAGCAATCATATCATTTGTTAGAAGTCATTTATTAATCTATTTGATTAAAGTTGAATTCTATATTTTAAATTTGATTTTATAACATTCATTGTTTTAATTTCCTTTTATACGTTCAATATGGTGCGTTCCAATCATATATTTATTTATTCATATATATATATATATATATATATATATATATATATATATATATATATATATATATATATATATATATATGTATTTCCTCTTATTCATTCAGAATTTATTTATTCATTTATTGATTTATTGATTCATTTATTTATTCATTTATTTTTTATTCATCCAGTCACAATTTATTGACCTATTTATTTATTTATTCATTTATGTATTTATTTTATCTATTTATTTATCAAACTAGATATATTTGTTTTCATTTTTTTCTAAACCACATTCACTCTATCTCCTCAGTAATATTTTTATATTCAATGAAAGGAAGAAATTTATGGTTTTGGTTTTGACATCAATGTTAAGCAACGGATTATTATTCGATATGTTGATGATTTGTCACCTTTGTCTAGGTGGTGGCATGGTTTAAATACTCGTTATTGCCCATGTTCTTAATAGAAGAGTACTAAAATCCTGATCACCGTTTTCTGATCGCACTCGACACATGTATGAATGAGTACTCAGAGTACATGACTTTTGAACAAAATGACACCTAACTGGCGACTTGTTCTTAACGAAATTAACATTTTTGGGGAATAAATTAAGCATTTTGAATGGCATAGAGCGTGGTTAATCCAAGGGAACGCTTTGCAGAGGCGTTGCTGTTAGTTCTTTCTTTTTTTTTTTTTTCCTTTGTTTTTTTTTTTTTTGTTTTTGTTTTTGTTTGTTTTTTCAATCACGCTGGGCCCCTTGTGTAGACTGAATGACCTGCCCAGAAGGATAAGAGAAGCAAAATCTATTGATAGTTTTAAATCATTGTTAAAGCACTACATTTTTACCGTTACATGTTCATGATATTGATACGATATTACATACACTGCTGTTAATGATACCATTGTAGTATACGTTTTATATATGTAACTTAGCTTGGCTAAGAAGCTCATAACATTGCCATCCGGAAGTATAACGGACCAAAACACAAAACTGTGTGTATCCATGAACGTTTATAGTCGGGTTAATACCGTTCAGTGAGCATTACTCATAAACGCGGATAGCAAAATACAATAACAAAGACCTGAGTGACGTCATCTTCGAACTATCTATATGTATTTGTAACGTGCATTGAGCATCCCACACGTAGGCCGTCTAAAAGGGAAAACCCCAACAACTAACATGGCACACAAAGTAAAATGTGACCCACCGTCTCAAAGCGGTAGTATGTCGGGATACACTCAGTTAGGGAAATTGAATTCATAGCCACAAATATCAAACTTGGGTTTATTTTCTCTACGTCATGGCGGAATATAAATACTATTTATTGCTTTGCAAAACTTCTAATGTCCAATTTCTCATCATTCTATCTCTACATTTACATTTTTGGGTTATGAATCATCCCGACATAATACCGTTTTGAGACGGAGAGTCACAAATATCAAACATAATATTCTGTATCCCTGCATTCAGGTATTTCTTTGACTGAACGTTTAGTGACGTGTCCAGCTTTCATGACATAGTTTATGACTCTCGATTCCCTAATTTAGATCGGAGCTTTTCAAAGATTTATGAATTCTTTTTGTGTTCTTTCTCTTTGTCACGCTGAACAAAATTGCACGTTAAAATTAAATGGAGCTGAACGATTATACTGCCGTACTCTAGAAAAAACCCATATTTAAAAATTTGGCCAGAAATTTGGCCAGAAATCTCGTCCTTCAAATATCGATCGATTTAAATGACCCTCATCTTGGCAAAAACTCTCAAACCTGGGACTTCGCGAGTGACGTCAATTTCGTTGCTTCTGTACTCGCCACGAAAGGGTTAATGATTTGCCGCCTGCAAAGCCTAAGATAAAACGAGAAGAATAATTTTAGAAATTTTATCATGGAGAAAAAATGACTTTAGTCATCCAAGTGTGAAATCGGCGGGACGGCCTGATATCAAACATATCACGTGGGAAAGAACCGGAGTGACTAATTATTTCGTTCTTATAAGGCCCTGGAAATATTTCTCTATATTACTGACTTCTTGCGACATAGACAGACCATCACTAGTATACGAACATTTGACATTGGATACAAACAATTTTTGATATGTTTATAGCATGCCCCCAATTCCAAATGCACACATACACACACATACACACACAAACAAACAAACACACACACATAGGCTACATACACACACGCTCACACACACAAACAAACAAAGACACATACAAACAAACACACACACACACATATATATATACACATCCATGGGAAACACTCAAGGCGACCAAATTTAATTATAGAGGAACATTTTGTAGAAAGCCCTGGAAATATTTCTTTATATAATTGACTTCTTGCGACATACCATTGGTATTTATGGTATACTAATGGATTACATAGACACATATATGTTTATAGCCTGTCCCCACCTCCCAATACAAACACACACAAACACACACACACACACACACACACACACACACATGGGAACTGCCTAAGGCACCCAATTATAGAGATACTTTTTTGAGGCCCTGGAAAGATTTCATTATATTATTATATGACTTCTTGTGGCATACCTTTGGTATTGGATTACATAGGCATTTGTATGGTTATAGCCTGCCCCCACTTCCCAACACGCACATGCACACACACACACATACATACACACACATACACAAACACTCATATACACATACACACACACATACACAAACACACACATAAATATTTTCAAACACACATACACACACATACAAAAACAAACAAACACATAGACACACTCATGGGAAACAACCGAGGTGACCAAATTATAGAGCTAGAGATATTTTTTGAAGGTCCTGGAAAGATTTCTTTATATTATTGACTTCTTGCGACCTACCATTGGTATTCTTACATCTGGATTGCATAGAATAAATAATTTATATGTTTATAGCCTGTCCCCACTTCCCAACTCACACACACACACACACACACACACACACACACACACACACGCACACATGAATACATTCATTGGTACAGACACCCATTACACCAACCCCTCCCAATCCCCTAGAGAAAAGTAAGACATAAAGGAGACATAAATCTACTTTTCTGTAATTACTTTGGTATTTATTCTATATCGAAAATTTCCACTTAACGTGCTCAAGGCGGTTTACAAGAGGTCCCTAGCCAACAGCAGCATTATACATGTAACAGCGTTGTCTCTGTCCGAAAAAAAAAATAATATCGCCTGACAGGCGTCATGTCTCGTCCTCGTGTTCCTGTTGGCCAGGGACCCCTTGTAAAGCGCTTTGAACAAGTTTAGTGGATATTGCTCTGTATATATAAAAAAAATAAAAATCTCAAAGCTCAAGATTCCAAGAGCACATTATAGTGTATGTATGTACATAGTTTGAAATCCCATTTTACCAGTTAACAGCTGTATTCTAGAAAAAACAGTTTTTTAAAATTTGGCCATAAAACTCGTCCTTCAAATATCGATCGATTTAAATGACTCTCGTCATTGGGGGGGGGGGGGGGGGACCCTCTCAAACCTGGGTCATCGCGAGGTATTCCTTAAAATCCCAGGTTAGTTAAATCGATCGATGATTGAAGGACGAGTTTTCTGGCCAAATTTTTAAATTCTTGTCTTTCCATAGTCCGGCACTTATCTGGTTAAGACACAAACACTTTCGTCTTCAATAAAATATAGAAACTGAATCTCACAGCTTATGCCTTCTAACTATTGATCAAGTTTTCAGCACCTAAATCCCCCCTCCCCTCCCCCCCCCCCCCCCCCCCCCCCCCCCCCCCCCCCCCCCCCCACACACACACACACATATACATAATATCGTTCAAACTAAATTGAAAAACACAAAAACAAGAAGTTTTGAGGCCGTGGTCACGTGTATTATTTTTTTTTTTTCAATAGGCGTCGCTGCTATTTTCGTATTCATTGATAGTAACGACGTTCATATAGTTTGAAAACAGAAATTGAACCCGAGTCGCTTACGTAACATTGCAATGAATTATCCACTCAGCCATGTCCTAATAGTCTCTCTCTCTCTCTCTCTCTCTCTCTCTCTCTCTCTCTCTCTCTCTCTCTCTCTCTCTCTCTCTCTCTCTCTCTCTTACTTTCTTTATGTTACTTTCCTTCTCTCCTATATTTCACATTCTCATTCAATATCTCTCTACCTCTCTATATTTCTCATTGTCTCCCCCCCCCCTCTCCTCTATCCCTCTCTCTCTCTCTCTCTCTCTCTCTCTCTCCTCTCCCTCATATCTGCACGTATGTTGTAAAGGCAATTGTGACATGACTGTGTATTTATGCAAGGTCACGTGAGTGTGTCGAGCCAAGACATGAATATTTTATGGCAATTAACCACCATGCTCAATACATCCCCCCTCCCTCCCTTCTTCCTCCCCTATCCCCTCTCTCTCTCTCTCTCTCTCTCTCTCTCTCTCTCTCTTTCTCTCTCTCTCTCTCTCTCTCTCTCCTCCCTCCCCCCACCCCCCCCCCATGCCAACATGAAAGACGGTGTAGGACGAAGGACTTCTTCTTCTTCTTCTTCTTCTTCTTCTTCTTCTTCTTCTTCTTCTTCTTCTTCTTCTTCTTCTTCTTCTTCTTCTTCTTCTTCTTCTTCTTCCCCTCCCCTCCATAATGTCTTCAGCGAAGTCCCGGGTTTAAGAGTGTTTGCCAAGATGAGAGTCATACAAATCGATCGATATTTGAAGGACGAGTTTTCTGGCCAAATATTAAAACATGGGTTTTTCCAGAGTACGGCAGTCTTGTCAGTTCAGCCTTTTTATTTTATGACGTATTCGATACCTTGTCAGGAGTGTGTGAAAATGTTTCGATGTGATTAGGTGTAGATCATAACTAACTACTGCCAATATAATGAGAAATTAAACTGATTTTGTCGAAAACACAAAGAAAACACACACACACACATCCACCCACCTACACACACACACACACACACACACACACACTCCATTCAAGCCCAGAATAATTACATTAAGATAAAAAGCATTTATTTCACAAGCATATTTTACTTCAATTTTAGAGAATTGAGTTCAAATCGATTTCAAATCGATTTTGACTGAAGCCTTTTGTTCTATAAAGTTATTGCTGGTCTCACTTCATTGGTCAGGCTGATTGTGTCATTAGATCGACTAGTTCTATTATTATGCACTGGCGAAAAAGTTTAAGTACACTTTGACTCCTAAAAAAAACCTATTTATTTTTTTATACTCATCGATTGATTTTTAAAAAAGGGAGGAGGTAGGGGTGGGGGGGGGGGGGGGAAGGTGGTAGACGTATGTTAGAAACTGCCGTTTTCAGGTTCGGCAGCTACGTCTGTCATAGCTATTCTGTCCCTCCAGGAAAATGCCATCCCCCCCCCCTCCCAAATTTGCAACAAATACAAAAAATAAAAGGTGAAATTATGCTACAAAGTGTGCTAGAGACGACAAATTATGCTACAAAGTGTGCTAGAGACGACAAATTATGCTACAAAGTGTGCTAGAGACGACAAATTATGCTACAAAGTGTGCTAGAGACGACAAATTATGCTACAAAGTGTGCTAGAGACGACAAATTATGCTACAAAGTGTGCTAGAGACGACAAATTATGCTACAAAGTGTGCTAGAGACGACAAATTATGCTACAAAGTGTGCTAGAGACGACAAATTATGCTACAAAGTGTGCTAGAGACGACAAATTATGCTACAAAGTGTGCTAGAGACGACAAATTATGCTACAAAGTGTGCTAGAGACGACAAATTATGCTACAAAGTGTGCTAGAGACGACAAATTATGCGCTAGAGTAGAGCGGAGATTTGTTGATACAGCTTATACATGTACAAGAAAACAATAATATACACGTTTAAAAGCCAGAAGAAAAAGGGGAAAAAAGACTACAACGCAGATCTCAACTCAAAAACATCGAATGCCACGAAAAAATGGACGCAATCGACATCTGAATACCCCCCCCCCCCCCCCCCCAAATGTTTAATGTAAAAATGAAGTTCTGCAACAATTATTATTATTAGCATTAATGATAAATACTCTATACTTATCATTATCATTCATATATAACATAAAGAAACCTATTTTTAAAAAAAATCAATTTCCACAACCCTACAATGTTATCAGACCTACCTTTATAGGACCAGCCGGATTTTCGAGCGACCGTCCGTCACCACGCTTGTTGAATCCTTGGAAAAGACTCTTTACCCACCGTACTCAGGTGTAAAATGAGTACCTGGCCGTTAACAGCGTTGTTTCTTTAAAACAAATTGTAATATCGTCTAACAGGCTTCATGTCCCGTCCTAAATGTTAAATGTAGTTCTTGGCCAGGGACCACTTGTAAAGCGCTCGAGCACGTTTAGTGGATATTGAGTTTTATAAAAACTCAATTTTTTTTATTTTAGTTTTTAACTTTTACACACATACACAAAATATAAATAAATATATAATAAAATAACAATAACATATATATATATATATATATATATATATATATATATATATATATATATATATATATATATATATATATATAGTCATGTGGTAAAATCAATTCCTATTCATTACCTCCTTTATATCTTTTCATACAATCCAAGCATTACGCACCGTCATAGATCATTTGAAAGGTTAATTTATTACCTACTCCATGCATTAAATCATTTTCATATCCCTTACATTGAATCAAAACGATACAATGCTAAGAATTTAACCCAACGAACTTTCGACATTGCAAAAATGTGTGCAGATAAAATATTCTTTGGAAAGCAATGCCAAAGGCAATACGACTTGATTTTACACCATTTTGCACATTCAATAACCTAACTGAAATAAAAGCGTCACAAACATGACATAAACAAAGTGTTCACCATATCAAAGAATTTTTTCTTTAATACATACATACATTTGTTTTTTTTTAAATAATTCCCATAATTCATCCCCAAGGACAAATCTGTCTTAAGGGTCTATTCCAAGGGGAAGATTGGAATAACCCAGACGTCAGTCATGTGCAGCGCCGCAAATTGGATTCAACAGTCTGATGTCACGTCGCCCAGAAACGGCGGCCATCGTGGTTCTAAACAAAGAAAATCGGCACTTTTTATTCTTCATTCTGGCTAGAACTTTTCATATGTAATGTGATCAGAATGTATAAAAGTCACAACATGATCATATTTATAATGCTTTTCTCCTTTGGATACACTTTTATGGTCGTCGGAGAAATATTTCATAAGGGCTTCCGCCATTGTTCCGATAGTTTAGAGCCAGTTGCTAAGTTACCATGCGTCATTACGAGGGAAGTGACGTCATGACTGTTGAAGCGTATTGAGCTAGGTCGAGGCGATTTGCTCAAGGCCACACAGCGTGGAGAGTAGTCGAACTCGGTACCTTTTGGGTTAGAAGCAAAGACCGTACCGCTGACCACGCTGTCCCAACATAACAGGTATAGATAGAATGAAGATGACGTCACTCAAGTCTTTGTTATTGTATTTTGCCATCCGCGTTTGTGAGTGATTCTCACTAAACTCTATTAACCAGACTATAAAAGTTCATGGTTACACATAGCTTTTTGTGTTGGTCCGTTATAGATAGTATGCGCTTGGCTAAGAAGCTCATAACATTGCTATCCGGAAGTATAACGGACCAACACACAAAACTGTATGTATCCACGAACGTTTATAGTCAGTTTAATACAGTTCAGTGAGCATTACTCATAAACGCGGATGGCAAAAAAACAATAACAAAGACCTGAGTGACGTCATCTTCGAACTATCTATACTTCCGGATGGCAATGTTTTGAGCTTCTTAGCCAAGCGCATACTATCTATACAGACAGCCGTCAACTCAAATCAAGCCTAGAACAGACCTCCCTGCTTATAATTCTAAAAACTTCTAGTTTTCAAAATGAAATAAATAAGTTCTTTATACAGCTATATATATAAATGACTATTTTGTCTGTAGTGTTTCATTCTTCCTGTTTTGTTGATAAAGGTGAAACCCGAAACGTCCACATGTTCTATTTTCGTTTATCAAATTAATTAAAGATTACATTCAATTTTACACTGTTATTTATTTCTTCGAGCTTCGAGCTTCGAGCAGCAATATTGTCATTTTTTTAAAGCTTACATTCAATTTTACACTGTTATCTATTTCTCCGAGCTTCGAGAGCACACACACATTGCTGAGTGGTCATAGTGATCGTAATGTATTCCATATCGCCTTGCCTCTCCTTCTTCTTTGTTGTTTATTGATGGTAATGGAAAGGAGTGGGGGGGGGGGGGGGGGGATTTATGTCCGGAAATAAGCTGTCAATAACGACAACAACCACCATTACTATGACTGCTTACACATACAATACATCATCATTACTCGCCATTGATTATATTTTGTTGTTTCCCCATTTATTTGTTTGCATAAGCACACCTAGCCTTTTATATAAATTTATTTTTCCAGTCCATATTATGGAAAGTTTGTTTTTATTTATTTATTTTGTATTTGTTTTTGTTTTTTGTCTTTTTTTGTTTGTTTTTTTTTTTTGTTTTTTGCTTATTTTTTTTTTTTTTTTTTTTTGCAGTAGTAGTCGTAGTAGTAGTAGTAGTAGTAGTAGTAGTAGTAGTAGTAGTAGTAGTAGTAGTAGTAGTAGTGTAGTAGTAAGTAGTAGTATATAGTAGTGTAGTAGTAGTAGTAGTAGTAGTATATATAGTAGTAGTAGTGTAGTAGTTGAGTAGTAGTATATAGATAGTAGTAGTAAATAGTAGTAGTGTAGTAGTTGTAGTAGTAGTAGTAGTAGTAGTAGTAGTTAAGTATGTAGTAAGTAGTAGTAGTAGTATGTAGTATAGTTTGTTAGTTGTAGAGTAGTAGTATAATATAGTGTAGTAGTAGTAGTAATAATTAGTAGTGTATTAGTAGTATAGTTAGTAATATAGTAGTAGTATATAGTAGAGTAGTAGTAGTGTAGTAGTAGTAGTAGTAGTAGTAGTAGTAGTATAGTAATAATTATAGTAGTAGTAGTAGTAGTAGTAGTATTAGTAGTAGTAGTATAGTAGTAGTAGTAGTAGTATTAGTAGTAGTAGTGTAGTAGTAGTAGTAGATAGTATATATAGTAGTAGTAGTAGTAGTAGTAGTAGTAGTAATATAATAATAATATAGTAGTAGTAGTAGTAGTAGTAGTAGTAGTAGTAGTAGTAGTAGTAGTAGTAGTAGTAGTAGTAGTATGTAGTAGTAGTAGTAGTAGTAGAGTATAGTAGTAGTAGTAGTAAATAATATAGTAGTAGATAGTAGTAGTAAGTAGTAGTAAGTAGTAGTAGTATAGTAGTAGTAGTATATAATGTAGTGTGTAGTAGTAGTGTAGTGTAGTAGTAGTAGTAATATAGTAGTATGTAGTAGTATAGTGAGTAAGTAATATATAATAATAGTGAGTAGTAATAGTAGTAGTAGTAGTAGTATAGATATATAGATATAATGATATAGATAGTAGTAGTGTAGTAGTGTAGTAGTAGTAGTAGTGTATAGTAGAGTAGTAGTAGTGATGTAGTAGTAGTAGTAGTACTGTAGTAGGTAGTAGCAGTAGTAGTAGTAGTAGTAGTAGTAGTAGTAGTAGTAGTAGTAGTAGTAGTAGTAGTAGTAGTAGTAGAAGTTGTAACAGTACTTTTTGTTTCTGTTGTTGTTGTTGTTGTTGAGATTATGATGATGATGATGATGATGATGATGATGATGATGATGACGATGATGATGATGATGATGACGACGACGACGATGATGATGATGATGATGATGATGATGATGATGATGATGATGATGATGATGATGATGATGATGATGATGACGATGCGTTTTTCTAATTTTACGTAAGACAAGAAAACATCAGAAAATACTCTAAAACGCGATAAATTATGTAACTCATAAGCGGCTTGGCTATTTAAACGATAGGATTTTCCGGTTCCAAACTCATTGGAACTATCTTTGTAATAATTCCTTTGGGGGACTAATATTGAATAGGTTACATATTGAATCATAAGTTGGTATAACTATTTTAATGGATGGGTGATCTTTATTGACGGCCATCTTATAGATAGTATGCGCTTGGCTAAGAAGTTCACAACATTGCTATCCGGAAATATAACGGACCAACACAGCAAACTATGTGTAGTAGCCATGAACGTTTATAATCTGGTTAATACAGTTTAGTGAAAATTACTCATAAACGTGGATGGCAAAAAAAACAATAACAAAGAACTGAGTGACGTCAACTTCATACTATCTATACATAGATCGAAGATAAGATGGCAGCACTCTGAAACCAGAAGATCAAAAACACAAATTATCTATCTAGTCCTCCGAAAGAGTGGTTTTACACTTCAAATGAGATTGGAACCAGTTTGTTTTTGTTGTTGTTTTTTTGTTTTGTTTTTGACACCACCATTTTGTTCCCTATTGCATCGTGGGATATTTGTCATTTTGCAAAACGAGATTTAATGCGCAAGTTCAACGTGCAAAGGTCTTTAGGCTGATTATCAAATTCAAATGTCTGACTGGGGGGGGGGGGGGGGGGGGGGGGGTCCATATAACTCATTTGGTAGAACTTTCGTCCAACCAGCAGTGATTGGGTAGCTGGGTCATTTGGATCTGGCGGAAAGTAGTTTTGCGATAGGTCAGTCAGTGTCCTTTCTAAAGAACATCAAGCAATTGCTAAGGCATGTCCTTTTCACGCTATAGAAACCGGAATAAACGCCGGTCCACGGGCCACGTGTCTCTGAAGGACTAGTCAAAACGTGTGAAATCCGAACACATTTTCCACTTCTATACACCTGTACTCTGACATCTTACCTATTATAAAATTTTGACCAAAAACTCCTCCTTTCAATGTCCAAAGAATGAATATAACAGCTTCAAAAAAGAACACGGAACGTTTCGAGCTCAAAATCCTCCTTAGGAAACAACAACAACAAAAAACAAACAATAGGATTCAGTAGTCTGATGTCACGCCACCCGGCAACGGCGGCCATCTTGGTTCTAAACAAAGAAAATCATTACTTTTTATTCTTCATGCTGGCTAGAACTTTTCATTCCCTTTCCATATGCCTTGTGATCAGAATGTGTAAAAGTCAAAACATGATCAAATTTATGGGGGTTTTTTTTTTCCTCTGGATACGATTTTATGCTCGCCGGAGAAATATTTCATACGGGCGTCCGCCATTGTTCCGATAGTTTAGAGCCAGTGTTACTAAGCTACCATGCATCATTAGGAAGGAAGTGACGTTACGACTAGTGAAGAGTATAAAGACATAAGTTAAAAAAATAACTTGAGCTTTTATAAAGCGCAATATCCACTAACGTGCTCAAAGCGCTTTACAAATACATGACTAAATTCCAGAGAGACGACAGAGATAATTGGTTGGTCTATTCTTTTAGAAAAATCTTGGAAAGTTTTTGATTATCGATCGATTAAAATGACCCTATCTTGTCACAAACACTCAAACCTCGGATGTCACTCAGGCCTTTGTTATTGTTTTTGCCATCCGCGTTTGTGAGTTGTTCTCACTAAACTGTATTAACCAGACTATAAAAGTTCATGGTTACACAGAATTTGTGTGTTTGTCCGTTCTACTTCCGGATGGCAATGTTGTGAACTCGTTGGCCAAGCGCATTCTATCTATATAATACTTATATCAATTTTTATCAATTAACATTGAATGTTGTTTATATAATTAGTAAATTGTATCTATGCATGAAAGTTACGCAGAGCATTTAAAGGTTTTTAGAACCTATAGATAGTATGCGCTTGGCTAAGAAGCTCACAACATTGCCATCCGGAACTATAATAATGGGCCAACACACAAAACTATGTGTAACTATGAACATTTATAGTCTGGTTCATACAGTTTAGTGAGAAGTGCTCATAAACGCGGATGGCAAAAACCAATAACAAAGACCTGAGTGACGTTATCTTCGTTGTATCTATTAGCGTCAATTAGGGTTACTTTGCCTCAAGGGGAAACTTTGCCTCTGTGAATTTGGAGCATTTTGGATAATCTCAGCTTTTTTGCATTAAAAGACTTGAATTTCTATCAAAAGAAATAATTGCCACAGAACCAAATTATCTATTATTGGTCCAAAATGCAAGAGGCAAAGCTTCCCCTTTAGGCAAAGTTATCCCAATTGACGGTAGCTCTTAAACGATATTATGTAAAAACCCGTTAATTGGAGCAAAAGGCATCCATTTCGTACGTTCTGATTGAAGGTTAAGAGGTTAGTATGGTATTCACTCTCAGAGGTGCTTATGTTTGAAGTGATCTCTCTTAACGACGTTGGTGTATTATAATTGCATCCTTCAAGATATATATATATATAATATATATATATATATATATATATATATATATATATATATATATATATATATATATATATATATCTTTCCAATATGTAACCGTTTTGAGGCAGTGGTCACGTAGTTTTTTTTTTACAATAAGCGTCGCTGCTGTTTTCGTATTTATTGATAGTATTTTGACGTTCAAAAAGTTCCAAAAATGAAATTGAACCCGAGTGGCCCAAGTAACATTGCAATGAATTGTCAACTCAGCCATGTCCTAATAGTCTCTCTCTCTCTCTCTCTCTCTCTCTCTCTCTCTCTCTCTCTCTCTCTTATCTCTCTCTCTCCTATCTCTCTCTCTCTGCCTCTCTATAATATTTATCCTTGTCTTTCTCCCCCTCCTCTCTCCCTCTCCTTCTCTCTCTCTCTCTCTCTCTCTCTCTCTCTCTCTCTCTTTCTCTCTTTCTCTCTTTCTCTCTCTCTCCCTCTGTCTTATATCTCTCTACCTCTCTATATTTCTCCTTGTCTCCCCCCTTCTCTCTCCATTTCCCCCCCCCCCTCTTTCTCTCTCTCTCTCTCTCTCTCTGTCTCTGTCTCTCTCTCTCTCTCTCTCTCTCTCTCTCTCTTTCTCTATTTTCACATCCATCTCTTCATATTTCTTTCGATCTCTTCTTCTCTTCCCTTTTTCTTCTTTCTATCTCCCTCAACAATACAAATTACATTCAAACAACGTCATACGTCTTTAGTGTTTCATTCATCGTGTGTTTTTTATCAAGGGAAAACCCCAAACGTCCACGTTACCTGTTTTCGTTTATTAAATTGAAGATTCCATTCGATTTCCAAAACACATTTCTTTGGAGGACAAGCCCTACCAAACAGCATTAAGTCTAAGTTGATATAAAATATAATAAGGATTTTTCTTCAAAATTTGTGGCTGACAAGAAAAGTTTGAATTATTTTTTTTTAAAGTTTATTTTACTCATCGTAAAAAGTGTGATGATTTTCCTATAGATAGTATGCGCTTGGCTTAGAAGCTCACAACATTGCCATCCGGAAGTATAACGGACAAAAACTCTGTGTAACCTTGAACTTTTATAGCCTGGATAATACAGTTAAAGTGAGAATTGTTTATAAACGTGGATGGTCCAAAAAACAATAACAAAGACCCGAGTGACGTCAACTTCATTCTATCTAAATATATATAATCACAAATTTGACGTCACTCAGCTCGTTGTTGTTATGTTCAGCCAACCATTTTTATGAGTAGTTCTCACTAAATTGTATTAATCCGATGTTTAACGTATAGATAGTATGCGCTTGGCTAAGAAGCTCATAACATTGCCATCCGGAAGTATAACGGACCAACACACAAAACTGTGTGTATCCATGACCATTTATTGTCTGGTTAATACAGTTTAGTGAGTATTACTCATAATCGCGGATGGCACAAAAAAAACAACAATACCAAAAACCAGAGTGACGTCAACTAAGAACTATCTATAGCTTTGTGTGTTTGAACGTTATTTCCGGCTGGCGAATGTTGTGAGCTTTTTGGCTCAGCGCAAAGCACCAATCGATAGAACAAAATTGACGTCACTCGGCTCTTTGTTATTGTTTTTAGCCATCAGTCTTTATGAGTAGTTCTCACAAAGTTGTATTAATCAGTCTATAAACGTTTAAGGTAACACAATATTTTGTGTGTGGGTACGATATATCCGGCTGGTGGATGTTACGAGTTTTTACACGAAACGCACAGCATCAGTAGTTAGTAAGGAGAGGGTTTAAAACCGATCGAAAAGCGAGTACGGAACAGTCAATCCTCCCACCACTTGTGTATACAAATCTTACAACAAACTCCGTATTATGATGATGAAGCTGATAACATTAACATGATAGCACAGCGGGAGCTGTTCACTGTCTGAGTAAAGAGAGCGGCGTGACCAGGGTCCATTTTCTAGTTCTATTGGTTTAGATAGAACATGACGGACATATTCAATCAAAACTAACAAGGACAATTTTTATTTTTTTATTCAAATTTTAACATTCTACTTACTGGCTTGGGTGAGTGGTGTAGTGGCTTTCACCTTAGCCATCGTTATGTTATAGCCTGACACTGAAATCCAAAAGGACTGGCAGTTTGACGTCATTATTTGGTTTTTGCACCGCCTAGTGAGTTGTCGTTAGTAAAGCTCATGGAGACAAGTTATTTCATTGGTTGAACTATTGAATACAACTCACGATTTGTATTCTTTTGTGGCAAAAGACTGGCATTTTGACGTCATTTTTTGGTCAGTATCAGGTCATAACGTTACGAAGGCCACGTTTTTACTCTGGTGTTGTCTGTTGGGTTCACACCTTCGGCTAGACTTTTCTAATGCTTCATATTCATTGTGTGATTTTTATGGTGATGATTTCAAAAATGCTCACGTGGAATTAAACCGACTGTGTACTCAAGTGATTTTGTTGTGATATGATTCTAGATAGAACGAAGATGACGTCACTCAGGTCTTTGTTATTGTATAAAACGAGAACCTGGTCGTTAACAGCTGTGTCTTTGTCACTTTAAAAATGTTATTATATAGATAGAATGCGCTTGGCCAAGGAGTTCACAACATTGCCATCCGGAAGTACAACGGACCAACACACAAACTCTGTGTAACCATGAACTTTTATAGTCTGATTAATACAGTTTAGTGAGAACAACTCACAAACGCGGATGGCAAAAACAATAACAAAGGCCTGAGTGACGTCATCTGCATACTATCTATACATACTTTTATATGTGCGGCTATGTGGTCTAGTGGTATGACACTCGCTTTCGGATTGGAAGGTCCTGGGTTCGAGCCTCGCGCTCGGTGCATAGTTGAGTCCTTGGAAAAGGCTCTTTACTCACATTCTCTCACCGTACTCAGGTGTAAAATGAGTACCTGACGTTAACAGCGTTGTCTTTGTCCGAAAAATTGTAATATCGCCTAACAGGCGTCATGCCCCGTCCTACATGTTAAATGTTGCTGTTGACCGGGGACCCCTTGTAAAGCGCTTTGAGCACATTTAGTGGATATTGCGCTATATAAAGCTCAATAACATAAAAATATAACCAATAAACTTATTTTGATGAATGTTCACAGTGATGCACCAGTTAAATCGTTTCTCAGCTATTTTAGTCTGAGTTACCGAACCGTGAAGTCAGTGATTTCACAGCGGGTCATCGTAATCTTGAGTGCAGTCTTTATTATTTTTCATTCTTTGCAACACATCACTGTAAATTTTTCATCAAAATAAATTTATTGTTTATTTTTTTATTTTATTTAATGTGTATATCATAACATTTTGAAAAGAGATATCTCAAATAATATAATTAGTGATATCTCATTAACCAAACGATAGATTTCTTCAGTTGATAAGAGAGACGCATGCGCAATGCTATGTTGACGTTCTCTCTGTAAGGGAATGTGAGATGCTCATAAAGTTCTGCAATTGGATTCAGTAGTCTGATGTCACGCCGCTCGGCAACGGCGGCCATCTTGGTTCTAAACCAAAAAAATCATTACTTTTTATTCTTCACGCTGGCTAGAACTTTTCATAATATGCCTTGTGATCAGAATGTGTAAAAGTCAAAACATGATCAAATTTATGGGGGTTTTTTTCCTCTGGATACGCTTTTATGCTCGCCGGAGCATACGGCGTCCGCCATTGTTCCGATAGTTTAGAGCCAGTGTTATTAAGTTACCATGCGTCATTAGGAAGGAAGTGACGTTACGACTAGTTGAAGTGTATGAGAGCCAACATTTCTACGACTTGTTCGTAACTAATAGATGTCAGGTCTGGACGACACACATTGACAGTATCATCTGTCTTTGCCATCCAAACGTCTCTCTCTCTCTCTCTCTCTCTCTCTCTCTCTCTCTCTCTCTCTCTCTCTCTCTCTCTCTCTCTCTTCTGTTGTCGTTGTCAGACTCGGGTTCATTGTCAATTTGTACATGTCAGATTTCCCCTATCTTCACCTTTCTATAATGTGCCCGTTGCTTTATTGCAACCAGATATACACATATACACATACACAACTCACACACATGACACACACATTTATTGTACATATATTTTGTTAAACATTAGAATGACTGATGAGCACTATTTCTAAGACATCCAAACATAAATCAGAGAATAGATGAATAAATAAACAAACAAATAAATAAATAAATAAATAGCATGTTGTCTTGTGGCATGACACTCGCCAGTGGTGAAACGCAGAGTCTTTGGAAAATGTGTTTTGTTCACTTTCTCTCACCGTACTCAGCAGCACTGCTGTGCTCTGGAAATAAAAAAAAAACATTCAGAAATTTGGCCAGAAAACTCGTCCTTCAAATATCGATCGGTGAAGTCCCAGGTTTGAAAGTGTTTGATAAGACGAGGGTCATTTAAATCGATCGATACTTGAAGGACGAGTTTTCTGACCACATTTCTAAATATTTGTTTTTCCAGAGTATGACAGAGAAGGTGTAAGAGCGTTGTCTACGTCCGAAAACAAAATGCAATATTGTCTAATGGGCATCAAGCCTCGTCCTACAGGTTAATTGTTGGACCCCTTTAAGAACGTTTAGTGGATAATACGCTGTATAAAGGCCCAAATTAATAAATACATTAATCAATTGAAGGCTGGGTTTTGAGATTTTCCATCCTTGAGAAATATCAAAAAGTGAACTTTAATTTTAAGCATCAAATGGCACAAGAGCTCCCCTAGATTTGTGTGAATTTGAAGTCTAAATTTGATAAAATAATAGACCGAATGAGAGATTTTAAGGGAAATAATCCTCAATATCTCAAAATGGGGAAAAAACGGAGTTAGGGAGTTTTGGAAAACCACTCTTCAATTAATTATTAACAAACAAACAAATAAAAAAACAAAAAACAAAACAAACAAACAAACAAACAAAAAACCCAAATCACAAACCAAACTCCAAATCAATCATTTCGTGATAAATAAAAGGTCGAGGGACCCAGAATTTTGGTCTTTTCTTTAGAAATTCTAACTAGTCCAACTCCCTTTCAACTTTATTTTGGTGGCATGAGGTTGTAAACTGAGTACATTCAATACTCTTCAACAGTCATCACGTCACTTCCCTCGTAATGACGCATGGTAACTTAGTAACTGGCTCTAAGCTATAGGAATAATGGCGGACGCCCTTATGAACTATTTCTCTGACGAACATAAAAGCGTATCTAGAGGGAAAAAGTATTATAAATCTGATCATGTTTTGACTTTTACGCACTCTGATCACAAGAGATATGAAAATTTCTAGCCAGCGTGACAAATAAAAAGAACCGGTTTTCTTTGTTTAGAACCAAGATGGCCGACGTTGTTGGGCGACGTGACATCAGACTATTGAATCCAATTTCTTGTCCTGTTCCTGAATAATTAGTGTGTCACAGACGCTATGCATTTCTGTAATTTATTCACAACAAACACATGAAACAAAACTGCGTGTAACCTTAAACGTTTATATTACTATTAAAACATTAATTAAGTGAGAACTGATCATCCAATCTGTTCTAAACACAATAACAAAGAAACCCCATGTGTTTTTTCACTTTGTTGGTAAGAAATTGAAAGAAATTTTGATTCCGAGATAAAACGTCCGCGTCCGATTCCTGTACGGTTCGGAAACTAAAACAAGTGAGTTGCACTCACTTTGTTAAGATAAAACAGGAGACTGACAGAGAGGAAAGGTCAAATAGAGAGCAAGATGGACCAGAGTGGAAATACGCTTCAACAGTCGTAACGTCACTTCCTTCCTTATGACGCATGGTAACTTAGTAACACTGGCTCTAAACTATCGGAACAATGGCGGACGCCCGTATGAATTATTTCTCCTGCGAGCATAAAGCATATCCAGAGGAAAAAAAAACCCCATAAATTTGACCGTGTTTTGACTTTTACACATTCTGATCACAAGGCATATGAAAAGTTCTAGCCAGCATGAAGAATAAAAAGTAATGATTTTCTTTGTTTAGAACCAAGATGGCCGCCGTTGCCGGGTGGTGTGACATCAGACTACTGAATCCAATTGCATTCACTCAGATTATGTTGTCATGCTATAGATAGAACGAAGATGACACATTCAGACATTTGTTATTGTTTTTTTGCCATCCATATTTGTGGGTAATTCTCACTTAACTGTATTGACCAGACTATAAGCGTTTATGGTTACACATAGTTTTGTGTGTTGGTCCGTTATACTTCCGGATGGTAATGTTGTGAGCCTCTTAGCCAAGCGCATACTATCTATAATATAATAGCCTCGACCTTTTGGTTAATGTGGATTACTAGTAGAAGTAAGAGCCCATACACTGTACCATATCAACCGTTCCGTCGTTTCGTTACGTTTCACCGGTCATCGATAACCAGGTCACATGACCACGGGGTTTTGGGTGACACAAAGGACAACATCATTTCTGCCGTACTCTGGAAAATCCCAAATTTAAAAATTTGGCCAGAAAACTCGTCCTTCAAATATCGATCGATTTAAATGACCCTCGTCTTGGCAAAAACTCGCAAACCTGGGACTTCGTCGCGAAGTCCCATGTTTGAGAGTTTTTGCTAAGATGAGGGTCATTTAAATCGATCGATATTTGAAGGACGAGTTTTCTGGCCAAATTTTTAAAGATGGGATTTTCCATAGTACGACAGTTTTGTACTGACAGTGGTGAGGGGGGTGTGAATTGTGAATACCAAAGGATTTTATTTACTTTCTATTTAGGGTAGCTATAGTGTTTTTGTTGTTGTTGCCCGAGATATTTCGGTATATAAAAAGTTCCGGGTTTAAGGTTTAGTCAACGGTCTGCTGAAGGTATTTGGTTTGTGCAGCTATGTGGTCTTGTGGAATGACACTCGCCTTCGGACCGGAAGTGATAGTGTGGCTTTGAGGTCTTGTGCTATGAAACTCGCATTCGGACCGGAAGTGATAGTGTGGCTTTTAGGTCTTGTGGAATGACACTCGCCTTGGGACCGGAAGTGATGGTGTGGCTTTGTGGACTTGTGGTATAACACTCTCATTCGGACGAGAGAGTCCAGGGTTCGAGTCCCGCTATGGGTGGCTCATAGTTGAATCCTTGGGGGAAAAAAAAGCTCTTTCCTCATTTTCCCTCACCGTACTCATGAGTAAAATGAGTACCTGGCGGCTGACACCGTTGACTCTGTCGCAATAGTAATATCGCCCGACAGTGGCTCTCAAAGTGGGCGATATTGCCCCCCTCGGGGCGGGGGGGGGGGGGGGGGAGCGATAAGGTACCCCAGGTTGGCGATGAAGGCAAACATTGAATTTGGGAGCGATGATCAGGCTTTAAATAGGATGGTTTATACTAGGTGTTATTTTGATATCTTAAAGCAAACCTCACGCCATAAGTGAAACGTTAGTAGTTGACCAAATCCATACGGGAGGTTATACATAGGTACCACAATAGACGTCATTTTTCTGGCAGAAAAAAAACTGTATATTTTGCGTCACGCGTCGAGAATAGGACAAATTTTAAACCGGGTCATTCAACCATTAATACCTCGGCCATCAAAAAAAAAAACAAAAAAAAAAAAACGTACAGAGCAAAATTTGGTACTGTATTAATGAAGAAGGTTTCAGCTTTCTTTCTATACCACTTCAAAAATAAAAAATGGGCATTAAAGGTGAAAAAAGCCGTTTTAAAACTGTACAGCGGCGGAAAAATCCCGACATATTATTGATATAAAATTTGAACCGCGTCTGTCTAAAAGACAAACATCTTATCTCTATTTCTGCCAATTTGTTTTAACGAAGGTTGTTTAAAGGTATTCAATTATTGCCTTGTAAAGTTCACAAGGGAAAAACTCCAAACAAACAAACAAAAATTTAAAAAAACAATAACAAAAAACCCCAAACAAAACAAAACAACAAGACAGACCTTTTTGAATGCGTGAAGGATTCTTGACATTATTTTGCAGGAATATTTCTTTCAGATGGTGTGTAATTGTAATGTTTTGATATAAATGTAATGTGTCACTCGTGTGTTGTGTGATTTTGATTATAATGTGTAGGCCTATAGATAGTATGCAGATGACGTCACTCAGGCCTTTGTTATTGTTTTTGCCATCTCGCGTTTGTGAGTTGTTCTCACCTAAACTGTATTAACCAGACTAAAAAATTCATGGTTACACAGAGTTTGTGTGTTGGTCCGTTATACTTCCGGATGGCAATGTTGTGAACTCCTTGGCCAAGCGCATTCTATCTATACTTAATATAAAAATTAGTATGATGGGTCATGTGTGTGCTGTGAGCTGTGTGTCATGTCACAACACGCCAATCACCACCTCCGGTCCATAAGACGTATATACACATACACATTACTCAAATAACAGCAACACACGTACACACAAATACCGACACACACGTTATGTAGGCTAAAGGTAGACTATGAAACAAAGTGTCAAATTGCGACACACTATCTCTGTCCAGATAGTAAGTAACCCAATAAAAAAAACAAACAAATCACAACAATAAAAATCGATCGTGCTCACTGAACCGTGACAGAATGGTTGATTGGTCCATGCTCTACGTCACGCCTATAAATATAAATAATTAAAACACACTTACAACATGTTGTGGCCATTAAAAAAAACTGTAGCCAGTGTCAACAAAACAAAATGATTCTCAACTTATCAGAAATTTCTTGAATCCGAAACTTCAAATATAATGATAGAGACTTCTCAGGTTTAAGAATTTTTGACATGTTAGGGGATCATTTTAAATCGTTCGAGTATAGATAGAATGAAGTTGACATCACTCGAGTCTGTTATTGTTATTGCCATCTGCGTTTATGAGTAATTATCACTAAACTACATTAAACTGACTATAAACGTTCATGGTTACACATGGCATAGTTTTGTGTGTTGGTCCATTATGCTTCCGGATGCAATGTTGTGAACATCTTAGACAAGTGCATACTATCTATTGATAGTTCGAAGATGACGTCACTCAGGTCTTTGTTATTGTTTTTTGCCATCCGCGTTTATGAGTAATGCTCACTGAACTGTATTAACCCGACTATAAACGTTCATAGATACAAACAGTTTTGTGTGTTGGTCCGTTATACTTCCGGATGGCAATGTTATGAACATCTTAGACAAGCGCATACTATCTGTACCTAAAGAATAAGAGTTTATTTTTCTTCTTGCCAAAATATGAAAAATTGTTTTGTCAGTGTGCGAAAGTTGTTGGTTTATGGGAGTGATGTGGAAGGGAGTGGACAAGAAGTTCGATCATTTTAAATTCTCTTCGATCTCCTTTCTTTGTGATGTTCCAGCATTGAATAATGCACAGATGCTTCGACCTATTTCTCATCAATCATAGACAATTGTGAATAGAAGCCTTGATATATGTCGTCCATCATCATCATCATCATCATCATCATCATCATCATCATCATCATCATCTCTTCTTCTTCTTCTTCTTCTTCTTCTTCTTCTTCTTCTTCTTCTTCTTCTTCTTCTTCTTTTTCTTCTTTTTCTTCTTTTTCTCCATAAAAGCTTAATGAAAATATTTCAATGGGAAATTCGTCTTAAACTTCTAGTACTATTGTTTTTTTCAGAGAACACATTTTGTGGTTTGGGGGGGGGGGGGAGGAGAGAAACTTTTATGAACGTTTTACATATTTCTTTATTTTATCGTTTTACAGAGATTTGCCCTATAAAGCTCTGAATCAACACCCACAAGAGCATTGCATAGCAGAGATTTGCCCTATAAAGCTCTGAATCAACACCCACAAGAGCATTGCATAGCAGAGATTTGCCCTATAAAGCTCTGAATCAACACCCACAAGAGCATTGCATAGCAGAGAATTGCCCTATAAAACTCTGCATCAACACCCACAAGAGCATTGCATAGCAGAGATTTGCCCTATAAAGCTCTGAATCAACACCCACAAGAGCATTGCATAGCAGAGAATTGCCCTATAAAACTCTGCATCAACACCCACAAGAGCATTGCATAGCAGAGATTTGCCCTATAAAACTCTGCATCAACACCCACAAGAGCATTGCATAGCAGAGAATTGCCCTATAAAACTCTGAATCAACACCCACAAGAGCATTGCATAGCAGAGAATTGCCCTATAAAACTCTGAATCAACACCCCCACAAGAGCACAGCAATGTTTGACCATATCTCTGCCATGGATTAAACGCTACACACTACGCGATTGGTTTGTGATATCAATGTCTTTCCCAAGGAATAAAGGATAAAGACAAGAGAAGAGGTTCATTCATAAATTCGGTGTTTAAAGCAATGAATTAAGACAGGATTGTTATATTTATTTCCTATAAAAACAACGGAATCGGATAATTCTTTCAGTGTCTTTTCCGTGGATTAAAGGACATCTGATCAGCTGTGTTTTACCAAGGATTAAATTGGATTCAAGTAAAGGATTAAATTAATCATTATTTAGTTTCGGTTGTGAACAAAGGAATATCGGCAACAGAATCGTGATTTAATTTGGGTTTTAACCGAAAAAAAGCAACAGAATCGTTATTTAGTTTGGGTTTTAACCGAAAAATAAAAGCAACAAATCGTTATTTAGTTTGGGTTTTAACATAGGAATTTAGGCAGCAGAATCATTATTTAATTTCGGTTACAACCAACGAATATAAGTAACATAATCATTTTTAAAATTTCGGTTTGAACCAAGGAATAAAGACAACGGAATCTGTTTAAAATTTCATTGTCTTTTCCAACTGGTCAGATTATTATCACAGGGATAATATTATAATATATTAAATCTGTTCAAGTTTTTAAAAAATATTTTCCAAGGATGAAAAAGATACTGGATCAATTTTGTGATTTAAGTGTTTTTGAAACGTGAAAAGAAAATTGTCAGTTTATCAGTTTTTAAATATTATTATTTTTCTTTGGGAGTCCCGATAGCTCAGTTGGTAGAGCACTCGCTTCATACGGAAAGGGACTAAGTTCGATCCCGGGTGCAGTCGACACTTTTTCTGACCCTCCTGTCTACCCAGCAGTGAATGGGTAGCTGAGTCTTTTAGATTTGGCGGAAAGTACTTTGCGATAGACTAGTGTCCTGTCCAAAGGATAGCAAACAATTGCTATTGTCCGTTTCACGCTATAGAAACCGGGATAAACTCCAGCTCCATGGGCCTTAATCCTCTCCTTACCACCAAAAGGAAAATCGTCACATTCGTTACGATGCAACCAACAATTTTCTTATTCTGATTCCCTTTTGTTATAGTCATAGCTATAAAAACTCGACACTGTGTTGCAGAGATCAATTTTTTAAACAAAGTATAGAATATAATACTCGTTGCTAATCTGTTTGAAAAATCTATTTTTGTGTTGGGTCATCATGAAGTTTAGGGTAAAATTCTGAAAATAGTTGGTAAGGAGAGAGTTAACTCCCTCATTACCACCATAGGAAAAATCATCACATTTGTTACGACACAGCCAACATATTTCTCAGTCTTATTTATTTTGTATGTTATAATAATATTTCAACAAAAATGTTTGATATGGTTTAAATTATATTAACTTGTGTTGAAGATCTCGTTTAGCAGCGAAAATATGTATCTATAACAACAACGAGATAACAGCTTTTGTGTTTGAGTGAAATAAATCTATTTTTGTATAGGTTGGGTGTGAAGTTTTGGGGAAAATCCTGAAAATGGCCGGTATGGAGAGAGTAAGGGCTCTGAAGGACTAGATACTACTATAATACTAATTTCTATAGATAAACAAACCTTACTCGAAAAAGTTTTTGCACCGAAGCAATAGTTTTTCATAATATGGTAGGTATGGATTTTTCGTAAGCTACAATGTGAAATATTAAGCAACAGTGCCATTTTTATTGTCAAAGTAATACTGAGCTGTCAGAAGCTGTGAAATGTAAAAAAAAAAAATGATTAACAAAAAATTATTATCACATAAAAATCACAAAATACTAAACAGGGAATGTTTTGGGTTCAAAAATCTTCTTCGGTCAATGAATACTTTTATAATATTTAATTTTAACCCTCTTCTTACCAACTACAAGAAAATCGTCACATTTGTTGCGATACAATGACCGTTTTTCTTAATCAGATTTGTTTTGCACAGAACAAAATTTATGAAAAATCGTTGTTTTATAAAGTTTGTAAGGCTACACAAAACGTGCATTATCTAACATGCTCTTATTTCTCATGCGTTTGAGTGTAAAACGTTGTTCTGTGTTTGTTAGGTATAGAATTTTTGGGGAAAAGAAGTCATGAAAATGGTAGGTAAGGAGAGAGTTAATGTGTGCGTACATAACTTTAAATCAGGACAGACATTCTCCAGATCCATTTCTACGTCTGTATGGATTTAAATTTTAAGTGATGTTTTGTTTTTATTGTTTCTTGTTTTTGGCTGAAGAAGGGTTTTGGACCCGAAACGTTCCATGTGTTGTATTTTGTTATATTTTTTTTCGAAGCGGTTATATTCATTTTTGTTCATTAATTTTAATAGTTTTTTAAATATTTATTGTAGACAGTTCTCGACCAGAATCATATCAAAGGACTTGTAAAGTGTTACAAACAAGCTATGAGACTTCACATGAATGTGCATTTTTCATGAGGAAATCCAACCAACCAAAACCAATTGTCGTACTTTTTTAATTGTGTGCTATCACTTATAGACCTGATGACTAATAAAATGTCTCGGCGGTGTGTTTTACCATTCAAGTATAAGACGTTTTGGTTATTAACCTTCATCATCACGCAATGGACTGTAGGCGTATTGGCACAGACACGATATTGTGAGTATATTTGAGTCGTTAGTCATTACAATTATTAGTATCATCATCATCATCATCATCATCATCATCATCATCATCATCATCATCATCATCATCATCATCATCACCATCATCATCATCATCATCATCATCATCACCATCATCATCATCATCATCATCACCATCATCATCATCATCATCATCATCATCATCAACAGCAACAACGACAACATCATCATCATCATCATCATCATCATCATCATCATCATCATCATCATCAACAGCAACAACGACAACATCATCATCATCATCATCATCATCATCATCATCATCATCATCATCATCAACGACAACGACAACAACATCATCATCATCATCATCAACAACAACAACGACATCATCATCATCATCATCATCAACATCATCATCATCATCATCATCATCATCATCATCATCATCATCATCACCATCATTATTACGATTCCCCAATATAGTAATATAGTAATAACCACAATCGGTATATCAACCATCAAGCTCTCAAAAAAGTGTCCACGCCACCATAATGAACACAACTACAACAACTGTCCCTACCGCATGCGTCGTCACCAAAATCATTACCGCACAAAACAACCATCATCAATAAATTTAATTTGAGATTTTGGTGGAAAACGATATTTTACTGTCTTAGAAATAATATTATTACAGTCCAACTAACTGAAGGCACAAAAATCACAGGCGAAAAGGGTATTATAATTATGTCAGCAAGAATTTAATTCAATTGCAGTGAAATTTTCTTGCTCAAATCAGAGAATTTTAGAAAACAAATTCCTTTGTCAAAAATCACTGGACAAACAGGTCATCCGCACAATGCTGCCTTTGACTATTTATACCATTTTTCGTATATAAATCACGATTCTAAGGTATTGCCTGGGTGGGGTTCTTGACCTCCCATAGTGGGCAGGGAGGTCACTTACTGTGCCTTCTACATCTCTATATCTATTTCCCAGCTTGCTTTTTGCCATTGTCTTGGAATGAAATTACTTGGTTTTGTTCTTTCCCTCGTCGGAGTCGTTCGCTGGGAGGGAAACGGTCAAATTGACATTTAAAGTTTTAGGAAATGATATTTTTCATTGTAAATCATCTCTCTATTATGCATTTCTATATTTGTAGTTTTGAATGTATCTATAGTGTAAGCATTTGCGTGTGTTCATCTTAGTGCGATCCTGTGCTTGTGTCTGGAAGACTATTCGCAACGATGGTATAATCTTGGAATCTACATATGTTCCCCACTTGTACCATTCGCCTTTGTCTTGCTTTTCTCGTATGCTTTTAATACGATTCAATAGTCTGATGTCACGCCGCCCGGCAACGGCGGCCATCTTGGTTCTAAACAAAGAAATTCATTCCTTTTTATTTTTCATGCGGGCTAGAACTTTTCATATGCCTTGTGATCAGAATGTGTAAAAGTCAAAACATGATCAAATTTATGTTTTTTTTTCCCCTCTGGATACCCTTTATGCTCGCCGGAGAAATATTTCATACGGGCGTCCGCCATTGTTCCGATAGTTTAGAGCCAGTGTTACTAAGTTACCATGCGTCATTAGGAAGGAAGTGACATTACGACTATTGAAGAGTATTGTAAATCAAATATATTTTGACTATCCCATCTTCTTCCTTTTTACTGGCGCTGAAACGACCTCAATGTGTCGCAAGCGCCGTAAAATCCTTAAAAACAAACATAAGATTTTGCCGTAATCAAGTCGAACCATTTCATCTTAAAACAAAACAAAAACTGGAATTGTACTATGCCAAGTACTTTTTACCTGAGTGTTTGTATGGAAAAAGGTAGCTCAGGATAGTGATCCACATAACATTGAATGCACGCACCATCAACATTCCTCTCACAACGCCCACATCCCCATTACAACACCACCATCACCATCCCCACTGCAACCATCACATCCACAATCAATATCACTTACCATTACCCCTCAAAAATACAAATAATGTTTTTGTTATATCTGAAAATTGTGTAGCAGTGTCCTCCAAATCAGAAAAAATACTAGAAAAATTATCACCCAAAACATCGGCTTGCATCCATTGGGGTTGCCCCTCAAACTCAAACCTTCCGATTACGGGAAAGAGTTTACAGCGAAATACTGTAGTCTTGTGAAGAATATATTATAGGTATCAGGTAACTTCTGTGACGTAAAGATAGCACGTCTCACCGTTAATCTGGAGGTCTGAGGTTCGATTCCCAGTCGAGACAGGCTGATTTTTGGGTGTATTTTATTTAGTGAATTTATATATAAAATATAAATTGTCACTCACATTCGAGCACTTTCGTACCTCCGAGTACCCACCAACACTCATATATATATATATATATATATATATATATATATATATATATATATATATATATATATATATATATATATATTTGCAAACAATCATACTTACATACCTAATCCTCTTCAGGACTTGAGGCACATAGGGCATCCACCAATCATCTCCAATTTTTGCAGTCGGCTGCGTTTGCGGTGTCTGTATTCCAGGACAGGCCTGTTTACTTTAATTCTTTCTCAATGGTCCTTCGCCAGGTTTCTTTGGGTCTTCCCCGCTTTCTATTCCCATCTGATGTCCAGTACAGGGCTGTCTTGGGAAGTGACCCTTTTTCCATTCTGGCCACATGACCCAGTCAACGCCATCTTGTTCTTTTTATGTCTTTCAATGTTAGTGCACACTAGCAAAAGAACAAAAAAAAAAAAAAAGAAAAAGAACAAGAGCAAAAAACAAACAAACAAAGCAAAAAAAAAAAATAATCAAACACAACAAAAAAAGGAAACAAACTACAACAATCACCACGATCAGCATCAACTTTACTTACACCTCCCCCCCCCCCCCCCCCCCCCCCCCCTTATGTCTTTCAATGTTAGTGCATACTAGCAAAAGAAGAAAAAAAAAAAGGACAAAAGCAAAAACAAACAAACAAACAAATCAAAACAAAAAATAATCAAACACAACAAAAAAGGAAACAAACTACAACATACACCAAGATCAGCATTAACTTTACTTACCCCCCCCCCCCCCCCTCTCAACCCCTCCCCCCCCTCTCAACCCCCTCCCCCCTCAAACACCACTTCCCCCCTCATCCCATCCCGCCCACAGTGTGTAACGACAACATCGTCATCATGGCCGATAACATCCAAGAACCAAACCGATGCAATCAGGTCAGCACAGCGCCCACCACCTGGGACAAGGCCTGGGAATACTGCCACTCTAGAAACGGCTGGATGGTCGACTGTCCCAGCTGTTCCGAGGGGCAAGGCGCTTACATCGGAGAGGAATTGCTGGCTTATAACGGTAAGAAAAGAAAAAAAAAAAAGAAAAAGAAAAAAAAAAGATATATTTCGGCTGACAGCGTCTCAACTCTGATCACCAATTTTCCTTTATTTGTATCGAATCGTTCTGTAACGTTATTCAAACTAGTTACGGGAAATTAAATTGATATTGATAGCCACAAATATGAAACTGGGGGTGGGGTGGGGGGGGGGAGGGGGGAGGAGGGGTAAATTCTCTCAATAGCTCAGTTGGTTGAAAAACTCGCTTAACATGAAATGGGATCGAGATCGATCCCGCATGCAGTCGAGATTTTTTTCTGACCCCCCCCCCCCCCCTGTCCAACCAGCAGTGATTGGGTAGCTGGGTCTGTTAATCTGGCGGGAAGTACTTTGCCATAGACTAGCGTCCTATCCAAAGGATTGAAAGCAATTGCTATTGTCCATGTCACGCTAGAGAAACGGGGGATAAACTCCGGCTCCATGGGCCGAATGGCTCTGCTGAAAGATTACGCTCCTTGTTATGCTGAAGAATAAATGCAATATCCTAAAAATTGACCTCATAAGATAATAATAATAAGATGGTACTCTGGACACTTCGTGTTGTACTACTACGCTTACGTCACCTAAAATACATGTGTGTGTAAAGGACCTTTTGGCTAAGTGTCACATTCTAAGGCTAGAGTTGGTTTATCTTTGACATTGATATGGGAGAATACCTTTAAAATGTATAATTGGTATCAGTTTACAAGACACGAACCCGGTCAGCCATACAGGCGTTCGCGAAAAAGTATTGCCGTACTCTGGAAAAACCCATATTTAAAAATTTGGTCAGAAAACTCGTCCTTCAAATATCGATCGATTTAAATGACCCTCATCCTGGCAAAAACTCTCAAACCTGGGACTTCGCGAACGCGCTTTACAACGGCTCCCTAGGACAAGACATAACGCCTTTTTGGCTATAATACAATTTTCACCGATAAAAACAACGCAGTTTAAACCTGAGTACGTTGAGAGAATGTGAGTAGAGTGCCTTTCTCAAGGATTCAACTATGCGTCACTATGTCATGCGTTAACACAAAATCGTCTCCCTTTATTTTATTATCAAAATTGAACCATTTACTTCGAAATCACCTCATTCACCCCTTTTTTCCTTTCTATATTCAGGTGTGTCCAGTATTTGGTCAGGTCTCCACATTTCATCACACAGATTATTGAAGGACAATTTTCCTACCATTGAATCGTACGTATTCTCCTCCCCTCCACTTTCTCTCTTCTTCTTTTTTTCCCTCCTCCTCCTCCTCCTTCTTCTTCTTCTTTTTGTTGTTGTTGTTTTTGTTTTTGTTGTTGTTGTTGTTGTTGTTGTTCTTCTTCTTCTTCTTCTTCTTCTTCTTCTTCTTCTTCTTCTTCTTCTTCTTCTTCTTCTTCTTCTTCTTCTTCTTCATCTTCCTCCTCCTCCTCCTCCTCCTCCTCCTCCTCTCCTCCTCCTTCTCTTCTTCTTCTTCTTCTTCTTCTTCTTCTTCTTCTTCTTCTTCTTCTTCTTTCTTCTTCTTCTTCTTCTTTTCTTCTTCCTCCTCCTCCTCCTCCTCCTCCTCCTCCTCCTCCTCCTTCTTCTTCTTCTTCTTCTTCTTCTTCTTCTTCTTCTTCTTCTTCATCATCTTCTTCTTTTTCTTACCCTCTTGGCTATCGAGCAATGATTGGATAGCTGGGTCTGTTTGATCTGGCGGAGAGTACGAAATAGAAAAGTTAAAATATTCCTCAAATCATTCAGAACCTTCAATGAAAACCAAAAGCTCCTTTAATTTGTGACCCATGCTCTCACAGCGGTGTCACGTCGGGATGAACCAAATGCAAAAAATGCCAAATAAAATGATAAGCTGATAACAAAGTCAATTTAAAAATTATTTTTTTATCACTCTAAAATCCTGCACAGTAAAATACAGGGAGTAAATTGTACTCGTGTAAAAGGGGACAAAACAAAGTGAACGTGAGTCCCATTCACTCCCTTGTTTTGTCTCTCCATTTTATTGGCTTATATAGGCAGACTCCAGTTTGAGGTTACACCCGTGTATGCG
>NC_088372.1:34532401-34554901 GCF_034508935.2 Berghia stephanieae
TGATTGGGTCGATCGTCATAACATAGTAGTGTGAGCAACATTAGAAGCTGCTGCAGAATGGAATGCGTCACGGCGATGACATAAACCAGTGTAGCCAACCCTAGCCCATGTAAATGTGTACAATGGAGAGCCAAAATGAATAAGATTTTGAAAAAATGCATACAATTCTGCAAACTCGATAATTAGCACTAAATCTGATAATGGGCAATTAGACCATACTAGCAATGATATAATCAATATTTGAAATAATGAATAAGCTTACACTTTATAGATGATAAATAGTATCAACTTCCAGATCCATGTTTAATTCTGATGGGTCAAGAAACATATAGTGTTTAAGGACACCAAAAAGTGCATTAATGCTAAAAATGCTTAAATAATAGAAATTTAATTATGCGTACAATCCTCAGAAAAATGTGTATAATGAATGAAAATGCGTAAAAATACGCATTTTTTACGTAAGGTTGGCATCACTGCATAAACCCCTTAATAAACTCTATGGGAAGAAGTCCGAGCAGGAATTGGAAATCGTGACGGCCATACGCGGTACTGACTTTGTTGCCTCGAATTTTTCCTCGCAGTGCAACCCAACTTGTGTTCTTTGGGTCGTCGTTACGTTTTAGATTATGCAAGTATGTTGATAAAGTTTTGCTCATAAATATCAAAGACATTGCTCATTTCTGGGATATAAATTTTGTCCAGATTTATTTCTTTAAACTGAAATAAACTGACTCAAAACAAGTGTTAAGTTGTTTTTGCACATGTGTGTGTATAACAAAAAAAGGATCTGAACAAGTGTGTAGTATGAAAGGTGCCAGATAAAGCAAGAATGAAAAATACAAGAAAAACAAAAGCATCCAAAACATCAGTCTGGGGATCGAACCTCAGACCTTCTGATTACTTATACCCTCTTTCATCTTCTTTATTCACTCCCCCCCCCCCCTTCTTTTATTTCATTTATTTATTTATTTTTTTTTCTCTCAATCAAGCACAACTCCAGCCCCAGCAGAAGTAGAGGACCCAGTTTCTGAACCTCCCAAAACAGAAACAGACGTGACACAAGAGCCGCAGAAAAGGAGGAAGAGGAGAAGCAGCAGCGGTTTGAGTAGAGCTAGGAGGAGTGCCCTCCCATCTGAAATCCCAGAAAACTGCCTCCCCGTGTACAAGCAACGCATCGTCCCGTGTGATGAACGTCATATGTTTGCTTGTTACTTTACAGGAATTCCAAGTTTCTTTTTCATGGAAAGCGTTGGTATGTTGCTCATCTTGAGCTTTTATATTATAGCGCAATATCCACTAAACGTGCTCAAAGCTCTCTACAAGGGGCTGCTGACCAACAGTACCATGTAACATGTAGAACGAGACATGACACCTGTTCGGCGATATTACAATTTTTTTCCGACAGAGACAATGCTGTTTAACGGCAAGGTACTCATTTCACACCTGAATACGGTGAGAGAATGTTAGTAAAGAGCCTTTTCCAGGACTCAACCATGCGCCGAACGAGGCTAGAACCAAGGATGGATCCGAATAGTGAGTGTCATACCACAAGACCACACAGCCGCATAAAAATGTGAGAGAATGTGAGTAAAGAGCCTTTTGCAAGGAAAATATATAACAAAAAACTGCACTTTCATCCTCTTTAATTTATGAAGATGATTATGATGATGACAAATAGGGGCGGGGGTGCATGGGTGGTGTCATTAAACTGGTTCCCATCTTATTTGAAGTTTAAAACCACTCTTCCGGACTCAACTATGCGCCGAGCGAGGCACGAAACCAGAACCTTCCGATCCGAAAGCGGGTGTCATACCACAAGACCACATAGATCGCCATTATCCGGATATTTTAGAACCAGTTACTAAGTTACTATGCGTCATTACGAGGGACGTGACGTCACGACTGTTGAACCCTATTAGTAACCCTGTATAACGTGTGTCCACCATCTTTACCTCCCCCTCTCAGGCTTCCAGGATGACATTGTTTTGTTTGGCAAGAATACCCTCGACAGACGATTCTTTTTGACAAAGGTCAAGGCCACGCTAGACAACAGTGACGCCATGTGCGACAAGACTGTGAAAGGTGCCAGGACATTGAGGTAAGCCGACTTATTACTTAAGTTTTAGGGCCACCGTGTACCCTCTCCTCTTCCCGCTCCCAAATCGAGGACAATAGAGTAGAATTGTGAGATGTCAAAAAACTGGTTCATGGAAGGGTTAAACTACTCATCCGGAGGAACTTGTGTAAATAATCTTCTGGGTCTGATTCATGGACCGAGACTATTACAATCGTCGGAGATGTCTCGGACTAAAACGTGTTACGAGCTATTCATGAAGCCGGACTATGCAAAGTCTTATACTAAACGAGGGACTAAAATGGGTAAAATGTACACCCGTAAATAGCGTAGTCTGTGACTAAATTAGATATTAAAAAAAAATAATATGTGTTCCTGACTGGGGGAAGTAATTGTACTGCGCTTAGAACAAGGCTACACCGTGGATAAGCATCATATAAGGTTTCATCGTTACTTATACTATTTACTAAAAACGTTACATACACATTCACAACAATTTTTACAGCTCTTAACGTGTCTCACACTTCTCTCTCTCTCTCTCTCTCTCTCTCTCTCTCTCTCTCTCTCTCTCTCTCTCTCTCTCTCTCTCTCTCTCTCTCTCGCTCTCTCTCGGTTTCTCATGCAAATCCTATTTTACAAATTATTTCATTCAAATTGGTGGTTTAACCTTGACCTTACTAATCCATCTAAACTAAAATTCCCTTCATTCATCCCATAGGGAAAATTTGTCTTAAGGGTCTATTCCATGGGAAGATGGCAATAACTCAGACGTCAGCCGCAGTGCTGAGCTAGGGCGAGTTGAGTTGCTCAAGGCCATACAGCACAGCGGGTATTCGAACTCGGTACATTTTGGATACGAAGCAAAGGCCGTACGGTGCTGAATCACGCTGCTCCATAGGAATATCATCATAATATTCATATTGGTTACGGTGGAACCTACAATGTTCTCATTCTGATCACTTTTAAACATCGCACAATTTTAAAGAAACATTTTTGTTCTAGCTATAGGGAATGAGATTAGCGGAAGAGTAGCGTCCTTTGATTTGACGTAACCCATAGTCTGTGACGTCACCGCGGAAAAGTTATTAGAGAGAGAACGTCATGTTGGTTGTGCGCAAGCGTCTCTCGTCCTCGCGAGGACGAGAGACGCATGCGCACAACCAACATGACATTCTCTCTAATAACTTTTCCGCCGGTGACGTCACAGACTTGGGTGACGTCCAATCAAGGGACGCTACTCTTCCGCTAATCTAATTCCCTATAGAAACTTGATTCCCGTGTTGTTGAACAATATTATGTATAGGAGGCAACATGGCTCAGCAGTACGGTCTTTCAGTACCCGAAAGGTACCGAGTTCGAATGCCCGCTGTGTAGTGTGACCTTGACAATTTTCGCCCTAGCTCAGCTGACGCATGAGTTATTCCAGCCTTCCCCTGGAATAGACCGTAAAGTCAAATTTCCCCAAAGGGACGAATAAAGGGAATTTTATTTATTTATTTACTTGTTGCTTTTCAGTTTGAGTAAGGAAAAATCTATTTTTGTGTTGGGTGATTGTGAAGTTTGGGGGAAATTCTGAAAATGGCTGGTGAGGAAAGAGTTCAACAACAATGAGCTTATTGGCATCAACTTTATTCAATCTATTGATGCTATGCGTTTATGTAAATACTCACAATATCTGCCATCCTGATATAACGTACCAACACACAAAACCATGTGAAAAATTTAACGTTTGTAATACAGTCTGATTGATATAATTTAGTTATAACTAATCACCAAAATGACTGTCTAAAAACATTAACAAAGTGCTGAATGATAATGATATGACGTCGATTTCGTTCCTTCTATATATTCTATGTTGTGTCTCCACATTCAATCAGATCAAAGTCGGAAGCGTCTCATCGTGTCATAATGACCGCCTTGTCGGACGCGGTCAAGACACGGACAGCCCTTCAGCGGATGGGCATCTCCCTGGAAGATTTGAAAAGAACTTTGTACTGGTACCGCGAAGGTGGGGACGGCGAGGAGGAGGAGGAGAGAGAGAGACTTCAGAGAGAAACTGGAGTAGGTGCTGGAGTTCGTCAGGAGGGTCAGAGCTACCATGACGCAGCAGACTGTATGGCGGCGCTGCTGTCTTTTTCCTACTCTGGATCGGTGAGTTCTCACGTCTTTGTTGGTGTCGATTAATGGGTTGTTGGGTTTTGTTGTTGGTGGTGGTTGTTGTGGTGTTACTGGTGTTGTTGTATATGTTGTTGTTGTTGCTATTGTTGTTGGTGGTGGTGGTTGTGGTGTTACTGGTGTTGTTGTTGGTGTTGTTGTTGTTGCTATTGTTGTTGTTGGTGGTGGTTGTGGTGTTACTGGTGTTGTTGTATTTGTTGTTGTTGTTGCAATTGTTGTTGTTGGTGGTGGTTGTGGTGTTACTGGTGTTGTTGTATTTGTTGTTGTTGTTGCAATTGTTGTTGTTGGTAGAGGTGTTACTGTGTAGTTGTTGTCGTTATTGTTGTTTGTTGTTATGATTTTTAATGTTGTTGATATTGCTGCTGCTATTGCTTGTATCGTTGTATTGTGATGATATCATTGTTTTGTTTGTATGTAGTGGTGTACAGGTAGTGACGATGTTGCTGTTGCCATTTTGAATCATCGTGGATGTTTTTGCTATTCTAGTGTCAATTTCCGCCATTATTTTGTTGTTACTGTTGTTTTCATTATTTATTTTTTTATTTGGGGGGGGGGGGGGCACAATTGCATAAGTTCTCTCATTGGCTGTCTGGTTGAAACTATAGATAGTATGCGCTTGGCTAAGCAGCTCATAACATTGCCATCCGGAAGTATAACGGACCAACACACAAAACTGTGTGTATCTATGAACGTTTATAGTCAGGTTACAGTTCAGTGAGCATTACTCATATACACGGATGGCAAAAAACAATAACAAAGACCCGAGTGACGTCATCTTCGAACTATCTATAGATAGAATGCGCTTGGCCAAGGAGTTCACAACATTGCCATCCGGAAGTATAACGGACCAACACGCAAACTCTGTGTAACCATGAACTTTTATAGTCTGGTTAATACAATTTAGTGAGAACAACTCACAAACGCGGATGGCAAAAACAATAACAAAGGCCTGAGTGACGTCATCTTCGAACTATCTATAGACCTAGCAGAGCGGCAACAGGCGAAGGAATTCCTATTTGATATCTGGACTTGCTCATCCATGTTATACTTTATTTGGTGACTGTTGTAATGTTAATGATAATTCACAAAAGTGAGTGGAACAGGCACTTATATTGAAAATAACAATAAATTAAGTGAATAGGAAAGTGCCAGAAGACAACAGAGAATAAAAACTTCGCGGCGATGGCGGCTCGAACCTTAAGATTATATAGTCTAGTCTGGCATCGACTTTTATTCCAATAAGTTTTTATGACTTGGAAAAACTCATGAAGTTGTGAAATTGGAGCCCAAATTTCGTAATTTTACGAATTATTCGTTAATAGTAAGCAGGTCTGCAGTAGCCGTTGTGATAATACAAAGTCTGCTTGGAGCATTCGGCAACTCATGACCTGACATTGTCTCCAAATTGCGGCTACGTGGTCTTGTGGTATGACAATCGCTTTTGGTACCGTATGTCGAGGGTTCCAGTCCCGCTCTCAGTGGAGCAAAGTTGAATTCTTGGAAAAGGCTCTTTTCTCGCATTCTCTCGAGTGTTAAACGGTTAAAATATGGCCGTTAATATGGCGTTTTCTTTGTCGGAAAAAGAAAGTGAGAATTCGCCAAACATGCTATGTTGGCTTGGGACCCTCTGTAAAACGCTTAGTGGGTATTGAGTTATCAAAGTCAAAAGCTAGAGATTTGCTTTAAAATACGCGGCGACTTATTGCAACTGCAACCAAAAGAAAGTGAATGGACAGTTTTATCCTACAACGAATGCTGCCATTCTCTGGAAAAACTCATATTTTTTTTTAATTTGGCCAGAAAACTCGTCCTTCGAATATCGATCAATTTAAAGACCCTCATCTTGGGAAAAAAAACTCTCAAACCTGGGACTGACTTCGCGAAGGACGAGTTTTCTTGCCAAATATTAAAATATGGGTTTTTACAGAGTAAGGCAGAATGGGATTATTTATTTTGTTCCCTGGAGCACTGCTAACTGCTAACCAAACTCCGTACTTTACATATTTGGTGAATATCGGCTTGTACTTGTACTTGTCACATGATATTTTGTTGAAGTGTCAGCATACATGTGAACGAAGTATACGATCACACCCCCCCCCCCCCCCCCCCCATCCTCTCCCCAATCACACATTACATTATATACATTTGATACATTATTACAAACTTGATTTTCATAAACCCTACCTCCTATCAAACTCGATTTTCGTAAACCCTACCTCCTATCAAACTCGATTTATCACGTTCTTCGCCTTCGATTAAACTTGACTTTTCACTTACGTCACCTCCTGATTTTTTATGTACTTTACCTCTAATCAACTTCACCCGGGTAAAGTCGAGATTTTTTATCCGACCCCCCCCCCCCCCTGTCCACCCAGCAGTGATTGGGTACCTGGGTCTGTTAGATCTGGCGGAAAGTACTTAGCGATAGACTAGTGTCCTATCCAAAGGTAGCAAGCGATTGATTTTGTTCGTTTCACTCTACATAAATCGGAATGAACACGGCTACTCCTCCCACCTCAATAAAACTTGACTTTTCATGTATTTTACCTCAAAGCAATCTTGATTTGGCATGTACTTTACCTCCAATCTGCATTGATTTTCATGAACTTTACCTCCAAACAAACTTGATTTTTCATGTACTTTACATCCAATCAAACTTGACTTTCATGAACTTTACCTCCAGGTCGAAGGAGAAGGAGAAGGAGACGACCAAGTATGACATTAGTCGTTCTGTGTTTGCTTGTAATTATACTCGTACATAGCTTGTGTTTTATACATAGCTTATGTCTTATGTATAGCTTGTGTTTTATGTATAACCTGTGTTTTATACATAACTTGTGGTTTATGTATAGCTTGTGTTTTATGTATAGCTTGTGTTTTATACATAGCTTGTGTTTTATACATAGCTTATGTCTTATGTATAGCTTGTGTTTTATGTATAACCTGTGTTTTATGTATAGCTTGTGTTTTATACACGGGTTGTGTTTTATACATAGCTTGTCTTTTATAAATAGCTTGTGTTCTATACATTGCTGGTAGAAGTGTAAAACAATGATGAGTGCAAACCTCTGTTTAAACAACAAAGACGATAAATAGAGGGCATCCGACTCGAATCGGGCAAGGGTCATATCCAGTATATATATAATTTTTTAACAATTCAAGCTTTTATGTGACCCCTCGTCTCAAAACGGCATTATGTCGTGATGGACCAGATACTGGAAAGTCAAATTATAGTTAAATTGGTCAAAAATATGAAACGTAGGTATTTATCACAGTAAAATATGGTATTCCTTCTCCTCAATAAGGCATATAAACTCAACTTAAGCATGATATTTCTGGCTACAAATTTCATTTTCAGCATCTTAATCATCCCGACTTAATACCGTTTTGAGACGAGGGGTCAAATATTTATATTTATATTACTTATATTAACCAGTTAACTGCTGTACTCTGGAAAGACAGGTGTTTAAACATTTGGCTAGAAAACGTGTCCTTCAAATAGCCATGAATTAAAATGACCCTCACCTTGGCAAAAAAAAACAAAAAAACTTTCAAACCTGAGACATTTAGGGGAAGCGTAGCTCTTTGCTTCGTACCCAAAAGGTACCGAGTTCGATCACCCGCCGCTCTGTTGTGCGGCCTTGAGCAAGTCGCCCTCGCTCAATTTGCCGTGCTGCACTGCGGCTGACGCCTGGGTTATTCCAGTCTTCCCTTGGAAAAGACCATGAGACAAATTTCCCCTATGGGATGAATAAAGGGAATTATAGTTATTTTATATTTTAAGGACGATCTCGCGAGGTCCCAGGTTTGAGAGTTTTTACCTAGATGAGGGTCATATAAATCGATCATTATTTGGAGGACGGGATTTCTGGCCAAAATTTTAAGCACAAGTCATTCCAGAGTACAGCGATGTAATCCATCGCCTCAAAACGGTTCTATGTCGGGCCAAGTCGAATCCTTTATCTAGTTTTTGCAGGTGTGCAACCAAATGATAGTGGGCGCATTATTGTAATGGAAATACTCTCAAATAGAAAGCAAAATATATAACACAATGTTAAAACAAGTCCTTAATGCGTTTGGTTGTCAGACCTGCTAATGTGTGTGCCTAGAGCTTCAATCATTAACACTTGCATTGTTTCACTGATGTAGTCCTAATCTCCTTTAACTGTACAAAATGACCATGTACGTGAGTGGGAATAGTTAGTCTGTTGTAAGGACAAGTGGATATCTCGCATTATAAAAATGGTTTTCTTAACTTACTTGGACGCCATTTTGAAAATATATGAAATGAATATTCTTTTTTTTTTAATTTTAAGATCACTTATTTGTAAAAATTGACAGTCAAAGGGTCCACATGAAATATTGACATTGCGTGTTGATCGAAATTTGGCTTTGACATTCTTTTTTTTCTTAATAGTAAGAAAAAGTGAGCATATGAGTACGCCGTCGATTTCACGTATCAAAACCGTAAGTGACACAATTTGGTTACTTTTATGACATAATATAAAATATAATATCATGTCATATATTTTCTATTTATTTTATAAAATTACTGGAAATAACTCGTGGTTTTTGGATAAATCATAATTTTAGCATCACTGTGTCGATACTTTTTTATTCCTTGACAAGATAGTTTTTGAAACTTGTCGCTTATGGTAATACGTGAAATATCAACGACTAAGAATTTTTAAAGGTAATGGGATAACCACTTGTCCTTTATACCCTCTTTTCATTGTATATACCACTGAACAGATAGAATGTACTTGGCATCACAATCAAAATCCTGTTTGTTGTTCTTTATTTTAGCCCGTTCCCGTATATCATAGATCCTTTTTCAGATAAGGTAATTTAAGCATCACCGCGTGTCCACAGTGGTCCCATAGATTTGTTAACAAAGAGCCACTCTCGCCCTACTTTGCCAGTCGTTCTTGAATGTATCAGGCCGAAAATAAAATACCATTGAAAAAGAACAACACATTTATTTCTTTTTGGAAAAAATACATAACATGAATTCATGATTATATCTGGTAGGCAAGAAATACGCAAACCAATTGGTTATGTAAACTAAATGGATGTTGTTGACTTGGTGAGTTATACGTAATACACTCGAGGACATGGCTAATTCGAATTCCTCTGGACATAAAAAAAAAAAAAATCACGAGAAATTCGTAGGTCGAGAAAGTCGTATACAAAGAGTAATATGGAACTATGAAAAAAACAAAACATGAAACAGTCTAAAATGTAAAACCATAAATGAAGTTAAAAATACCTTTTGCTTTGAAATAGATTTTATGACTGGACATTCATAATTTGTCAATAATATTATAGATTTCACGTTTTTTCTTCGCTTCTATCTCCTTTTTAAATATTTTTATCTCAAAGAGTACGCAATGTATTGTTACATATTATGTTTTAAGGACATTTAAGGAACGCTGGGTCCATTTTAAAGCCCTCTTCTATTAATGATGATTAATTCAGGACATTCGATTGAGTTCGAAGAAACCGTGTGTTCGAGAAGACCGTGTTTTAGTAAACTGTACTCGACTGTAGAATAATAATTTGTACCGAGCTGAAATTACGACTAAAAGGTGGCGGCTATATAAAACATGACACACGCGATTGTTTAAATAACACGTCCCTATTGGTTTAGAATAATCCGTTTGATCAAATTTATGGGGGTTTGAATAATTAACCCCTCTGGTTGGCAACAAAATACCAGCAACAACAAAAAACGACCGATGATGTAATGTCAAGGCACAGACTCTGTTTCATGCCCGTTCAAATATGCACGTCAAAGATGTCAATGAATGCTTCGTTTATGTATATTTATAGGATAGCTTATCATTTTCCTACTACTACTATTACGCTGTCGTACTCTGGAAAAACTCAAATTTAAACATTTGGCCAGAAAACTCGTCCTTCAAATATCGATCGATTTAAATGACCCTCGTCTTGGAAAAAAACCCTCTCAAATCTGGGACTTCAGGAATTCCCAGGTTTGAGGGTTTTTGGGTTTGTTTTTTTTTTTTTTTTTTTTTGGTTAAGATGAGGGATATTTAAATCGATCGATATTTGAAGGACGAGTTTTCTGGCCAAAATTTTTAATATGGGATTTTCCAGAGTACAGCAGTACGCTTGTTTATCACTTCCCTGGCCTTATTCATAATATTTAATAGATTTATGTATATTATATTCCTAGTGCAATAATTGCATCTTGTTGTTTTACCTACCCCAGATCATTGGAGCCGTAATCTGCATGATGCTTATATCACCATCATCATCATCATTATTATTATTATTATTATCATTACCATCAACATCATCATCATTATCATCATCATCATCATCATCATCATCATCATCATCATGATGTTACATGTTGCTGTTGGTCAGTGACCCTTTGTAAAGCGCTTTGAGCACGTTTAGTGGATATTGCTCTACATAAAATCTCAATTTTTAATCTATTTTTTTATACGTCACTTTTCATCGTCAAATATTTTTTTAATTAAAAAAGATAATATTGTTATACAGTTGTTCTTTGAATTATCATTATTGATGTCTTAATCTTTTCGTCTTTAATTTTTTTCATTAGATATACTTTTAAAAAACACAACAATAATATTAATGATGATTTTTAAAAAAGGAAGTAGGTCTAGAGAAGGATAAAGAAGTAAGAGGAAAGAAAAAAATTCTTCGACCAAAATAAGATGAAATTTGAAGGATAATGGGTTCCGTGAGTTTTTAGTCCTCAGAAGCCCGAATTGATTCTTCGTTTGCTTTACATTGTAGTCCACATCATCATCATCACCATCATCATCATCATCATCATCATCATCATCATCATCATCATCATCATCATCATCATTATCATCATCATTATTTTTATTATTATTATTAATATTATCATTATTATTATTATTATTATTATTATTATTATTATTATTATTATTATTATTATTATTATTATTATTATTATTATTATTATTGTTTTTGTTGTTGTTGTCATTATCATCTTCATCATTGTCGTCATCATCATTGTTATTATTACCTTCTTCTATTACAATTATCATTATTATTTTCATCGTTCTCATCATCATCACTACTACTACTACCACTACCACCACCACCACCACTACTACTACTACTACTACTACTACTACTACTACTACTACTACTACTACTACTACTACTACTACTACCACCACTACTACTACTACTATTACTATTACTACAACTAGAACAACAACTACTACTACTACTACTACTACTACTACTACTACTACTACTACTACTACTACTACTACTACTACTACTACTACTACTACTACAACCACTACTACTACGGTTTACCCATTCCAGGGGGATAACTTTGCTACCATGACGTGGCCGTGCACGGCTTCTCTCCCTTTGTTGTGTGAAATTCCTGTTGAACACAAAGGTAGGTCAACACAAACTTACTTATTTAAACCAAACCATATTATATGTGTCCTTTTTCTCGAGACGGTGTTATGTAGAGGTGAACTTGGAGCAATCAACGAACTTCCGTGCTCTAGAAAGACACATATTTAAAAATTTGGTCAGAAAATTCGTCCAAATTTAACCCTCTCCTTACCACCTGCATCAAAATCGTCACATTTGTTACGAAGCAATATACATTTATGTCTTATTCAGATTTATTTTGTACATCACAAACTTTGAAGATTGATCTTTGTTAAGAACATAAAGTCGTTTTCTAGAGAGCTTGTTTGAGTTTAAAAATCAATTTTTCTGACGGATAAGCCTGCCATTTTGGGAAAATACTGAAAAGGATCGGTAAGTAGATTTTAAATGACCCTTATCTTGTAAGAATAAGAGAGTCTTTAGACAAAATGCACTGAGCCGAGACTCAATGTCAACAGGTGTCAGTCACGTTGACCAGAAGCTTCCAGAAAAAAAGGCGTTGGCGCCATTCTTTACACCAAGCAGACATAACAAACACAAAGGCAGATCCACAAGGAGCAGGCACCAGTGTTTTGATACTTTCAACAACAAAAAATGGAGCAACTCAAATATGTCTTCGTTCTCGTCCTCTCGTGTTCAATTATGTGTTGTTTGATGCAAGCGAGGGTTCACAGCGTAACATGCGTACCCTTGTGAAAAAAAAATAAAAGTATTAAAAATTGTCCCAACTATCGGAAGGATCTGTGGTGTAATGGTAGCACGTCTGACCGGTAATCAGAAGGTCTTAGGTTCGATCCCCAATCGAGGTAGACTGATTTTTTGGGGATGGTTTTTTTCTTCTATTTTTCTTTCTTGCTTTGTCTGTCACCTTTCATACACACTTGTTCAGATCTTTATCAGATCCACAACAAGCATGTATATATATATATATATATATATATATATATATATATATATATATATATATATATATATATATATATATACTGTGATAAACAGAGACCTCAAGCGTATCGATCACACTCAAGTACTGATATACGGAAAGGATTTAGAATACCCGAGACCCATCGCACGCAGCAGACCGTCATCTGTGGAAAGAACTCACTCAACAAATCAGAGAAGCTGCCAAAGCGTCCCAGTCTCAAGATTAGGAGGTGATGATAGGCAATAAGTCAAGTTAGGGGCAGCGTGGCTCAAAGGTCTTTTCTTCGTACCCGAGACATGACAACGCTATTAACGATCAGTTACTCATACTCATTTATTTCTGAGCACTGGTGAGAGAATGAGGAGGAGAGCCTTATCCAATGACTCAACCATGCGCCGCTAAGAGCGGAACTCGAACCAAGGACCTTCCGATCGAAGGCGTGTGTCATACCACTAAGATAAAAAATAAATAAAAATTAAATTCCCCAAGGGGAAATTTGTCTTTAAGGTCTATTTCAAGGTAAGACTTGAATAACCCAGGTGTTAGCCGCAGTGCAGTGCGGAAAAGTGAGCTAGGGCGTGGTGACTTGCTCAAGGCCACACAACGAGGCGGGTAGTCGAACTCGGTACCTTTTGGGTAGGAAGCATCGTACCGCTGAGCCAATTTGGGCCGCTGCACCGTGGCTGACTCCTGGATTATTCCAGTCTCTCTTGGAATAGGCCCTAGAGACAAATTTCCGCTATGGGATGAATAAAGGGAATTTTATTTTATTTATTTACTTATACCCTAAACACACTTTTTGGGGGGTAAATCCTGAGTTCTTCTTAATCGGGTAATAATATCAGCCAGAATTTAACTCTCTTCTTACCAGCCATTTTCAGAAATTTCCCCAAAATTTCACACCTACCCAACACAAAAATAGATTTTTCTTACTCAACCATAAAAAAGCAACAAGTACAATCTATGCATAATAATATTGTTCAACAAAATGAACTCAACAACACAGTGTCAATTTTTTATAGCTTATCATAACAGGCGTCATGCCTCCTCCTGCATCTTAAGTGTTGCTGTTGGCCTGGGACTGGGACCCCTTTGTAAAGGGCATTGAGCACGTTTAGTGGATATTGTGCGATATAAAAACCCTCATTAGTATTATTAGTATTGTAATAAATATGTTTCTATTACTTGTGCGCTGTCCATAAGTAATTAAAATGAGAAATGTGTTGGTTGCATCGTAACGATTGTGACAATATACTTATGTATGGTTGGTAAAGACAAGGTGAAACGAGTCAGACACTATAACGATGAGGAGGAAAGCCGAATTTGTGGAACTTCGCGAGTCCCAGGTTTAAGGGTTTTTGTGAATATTAAAGGAGAGAAAAAAATCATTTTATTCATCTCATAGAGGAAATTTGTCTCTGGGGTCTATTCCAAAGGAAGACTGGAATAACCCAGGTGTCAGTTGCAGTGATGCGCCGCAAATTAATTGAGCTAGGGCGAGGTAAACTGCTCAAGGCCAAACAGCGCAGCGGCCGGTGATCGAACTCGGCACCTTTCGGGTTCGTAGCAAATAATGTACCCGCTGAGCTACGCTTCCCCCAACAGCTCAGCCATTGCATAATCAAATTAAACAAGCATTTTGAGCTGTTGCCATGTGACATGTGGCAGTTACCGGCACTCTGTATACATTGAGATAGAAAGCAATAAAAGGTAGCATTGTGAAAAACAATATACCTCGTCGAGTTTTACAATAGGATTCAGGAGTCGTAACGTCACTTCCTTCCTAATGACGAATGGTAACTTAGTAACACTGGCTCTAAACTATCGGAACAATGGCGGACGCCCGTATGAAATATTTCTCCGGCGGGCATAAAAGCGTTTCCAGAGTAAAAAAAACCCCATAAATTTGATCATGTATCGACTTTTACACATTCTGATCACAAGGCATACGAAAAGGGAATGAAAAGTTCTAGCCAGCATGAAGAATAAAAAGTAATGATTTTCTTTGTTTAGAACCAAGATGGCCGCCGTTGACGGGCGGCGTGACATTATACTACTGGGGTCTGATTCATGGAGCGGGACTACGAAGATAGTCCTAGACTAAATCCGTTGTCTCAGACTAAAAGGCGTTGTAAGATATTCATGAAGCCGGACTACGCGAAGTCTTAGACTAAACGAGGGACTAAACGGGTGAAATTTACACCCGCGATTTAGCAGGTGTAAATATTGTAGTCTGAGACTAAATTTCAAAATTATAATATGTCCTCTACGTAGGGGGAAGTAATTGTACAGCGATTAGAACAAGAATACCCGACAGTTTTTGATTTTACATTTATTTTTATTTATTTATTTATTTATTTTATGGTTTTGTTTAATTTCTTTTCTTTACTTTTCTCGAAGATTCGACAATTGCACATACACTCCTCATCTTGCCCATTCAAAACACTCTGCAGGGACTCCTCCTCCCCCCCCCCCCCCCCCCAACACACAGTTTCATAGTAACTTCCTCCTCCTCCTCCTCCTCCTACTCCTCATCCTCCTCCTCCTCCTCCTACTACTACTACTCCTACTACTACTACTACTACTACTACTACTACTACTACTACTACTACTACTACTACTACTACTACTGTTGCTGCTGCTACTTTCACTATTATCATTACTCCTACTACTACTACAATACTACTACTACTACTACTATCTACTACTACTACTACATACTACTAACTACTCACTACTACGCTGCTACAACTCTACAACCTACAACAACAACAACACAACTACACTACTACTACTACTACTACTACTACTACTACTACTACTACTACTACTTCTAGTATACTACTACTACTACTACTTCTACTACACTACTACTACTATACTACTAACTACTACATACTACTATTACAACTACTACCATTACTACTACTACTACTACTACTACTACTACTACTACTACTACTACTACTTTCTACTACTACTACTACTACTACTACTTACTGACTATATATACACTTCTTTTATGTCTTTTATCGTCCATTATTTTCTAGAAATTTCACGTCTCTCACTGGCCTTATCATTTCTATCACACCGCGCTAACGATTCGTTCACACTCCAACCATCGTTGAGTACAGACGATGGCCATTGATCACTGGACAAAATAGTTCACTACCTCGTTTGTCTTCAAGTTCACCTCCTTGGGTTCACTTTGCGCGTGCTGCGGACGAGGGTGTTTGAATAACCATAAAGCAATTGTCCTTGGATATAGGAAATTTCACTGATTTTTTATTCATGTATACACGCCCTTTGATCGAAGATTGGTTCGGCCCGCCTGCCGTGTTGAGCAGGAGCCCACTCACATCTCTCACGCTCAGAACAAAATGCATAACTGGTAATAAATGAGTAATTCTTTTAAAAACAAGGGTTTTTTATCACCCTACAGCTCATGTCACGTCCTAATTTCGATTTGCTGGGCAATAGACCACTGTAAAAAACGCAATCGACATGTATAGAAATTCAAAACCTTTAAAAGGGAAAAAGAATTTGACATCGTAGTCTAGTTATTGATTTCTTGCCACATTTATGACGAATTCTCACTAAAAAGTACACCCATCATGATGTTTGGTAACGTTTCAAGATTCCATAAATAGTATTTGTTTGTGTCGGTACATTAAGCTGCGGATTGTAGCATTTTGGAAAACGATCATGAATTCCATTGATTTATGTTTTTTCATGAGTCATCGAGACGTCCAAAGAGACCAGGTCCTCCGACCTTGACTTCAAGAACGCATCAGAATGCTAACAATGGGTTTTATGGTCCTCCGACTGTCCATTCAACATTAAACTTGGTCATCATTGAGTGTTAACTCTTAAGTAAAGTTGTATTTATTAGTACTTAAAACATGGTGTCATCATCTCCGGGTTCTTGAGGGTAAAAATATGTTATGTTGTTTTAATAAGCCCATAAAATATGGGTGCATATTGGTATTTGGGTAAATTTTGGTTGCATTTTTATTTAGAAAGAAAAAAAACCTAGAAATGAATTTGTGACAAAATAGAATAACAAATAAAATTAATAAAAACGCAACTCTACCTTTTGTTCTAGCAGTAAACGTACCATGTACGCTACGACTTTAACCTTTTGGGTCACGACGCATCACTATATATTTGTTATTACGACTTATTAACATTTCATGTATATTAGATTTGTTATTAGTCATTACTTATGTGATGATATTAGATTAGTTTGAATTTTATGAAACGAGCTTGATTTCACCAAAACATATGATTATTAAAGAATATTATCAATGAATTGAATTAAGAATTTATCACATACAAAAAAACATTAAAATTGAAGCTTACATCAATCACGTTATTATTTATTTCTTGATTCGAGAGCACAATTTCACTGCCAGATCTTGAACTACAGTGTTTTGAAATAATTCAGCCAAAGCAAGCAAAGAAAATACTAAAAAAATCTATCCAAAAACACACTCGACTATCGAACCCCAACCCTCTATTACGAATGTGTACCATACCACCAACATATATTATATAATTATGATGATAGTATAGATATTATATATATTTTATTAGCTATACATATGTAAAATTGTTATTATTAACTGATAACATAAATGTATTATTGTTCGTTTATATATATTATTATATTTTTTGTGATATTCGAATTATTGAATTAATAATTGTTACATGTCAAAGGCAAATTAGTTTATAATTGGGAATTGAAATGATATTGTCTTTTACGTCAATACCTGATTCTTTTGTAATTGAACATTAAGAAAAAACAAATCATATTGTAAATATGATAGAATAGATCCAAAAATTCTGAGTAAAATGACATATTTAAATAAAAAAAAAAAGTAGGATGAAGAAATAGAAAAGAAGATAAAGATGAAGAGTCAAGAGTAGAAAAGAAAATTAGAAGAAGAGAAGAGATAGAGAGAAAGAGAGAGCGAAGAGAGAGTATATCAAAAGAGTGAAAGAAATAGAGTAGAGAACGGAAAATAAAAATAATAGAGAAGACAAAAGAGAAAATAGATAACATAAGAAAAAAAGAGAAGAATAAAAAAAGAAGAGCAAAGAAAAAGAAAGAATAATAAAGCATGAGAGCTGAAAACGTATTTAATTTAATGAAAAGAGAGAGAGAGGGAGAGAGAAGAGAAAAATTGCAGAATTTAAATGAATATTTTAGTGCGTTTTATTTTTCAAAATAAATGAAAATGCGTTTACTTACAATCAAGCGTTTCGGAATAGATCTTCGAATATTATTTGGTACCGTTAATGGCAATGCTTTGTTAATATCAGTAACAAAGATGTGTCGATTTTTATTTCAATTTTGTATGTTACTGTTGGAATTACATAGACAGTTGGTCCATTATTTAATGTTGTTACGTTTTTATTTTCTGTCAAAATGACTCAAGAAGATGATGGCAATAAAAACACGTACATTATAAGTTTTGATAATTGAAAAATGTCTTATGGTATTTGTTGTTATATTACAACATCATTGGTTATATTTTTCTCCCGTCAATAGGGATGAATTGGTAGGTTGATATTGACTCTTTGAGATTCATGGGTTCATGACAAAGAGCAAAGTTTTATATCTGTTTGTTTTCTTGGTAATAAATGTGTGGTTAACGCAGCCAAGTAATCGACAACAGAGCTTATTTACTTGTGTAATGAGACATGGCGTTATAATAGATTACATAAGACATTTTGATTTTATCACTGGAAATTAAGTTGAAATGATTTATGCGGAATATGAGTCAATCGTTGTTTTGTTTAGTTTTGTTTTGAAACGCGTTCATCGTGATTTTTAAAAGGAGACATATTCTCATAACGGACTTTTGGTTTAAAGTCGGAGAACAAATAAAATGACGGAGTATTAATTATTATGAAAGACCGATGTCTTGTAATGGGAGTTAAAATGTTATTACGGAAGAATAACAAAATATTGAAAATGCATTATCATGTCATGTGAGCTGATAATATTTGTGACACAAGTGGTTAACTTGTTAAGAATCAGCGAATTATAAGTAACCCAAATGGTAAAATGCTGTAAATGCATAGTGGGTAAATAAGCACAATGATGTAAGACGCGGTGATTAAAGTGCACACGGTTTAAATTACGAGACGCAGGAATGAGGCGTTCGGGAATATTTTATTTTGCGTTTGATTAAAGCGCACGGTTTAACATTATGAAAGAATACAGAATGCGGATAATTTTTATAAATACGAGGCGCGTGGTTAAAGCGCACACAATTATCAATGCTATATTAAGAGGCGCGAGATTACATCGCAATGAGTTATATGAATATTATTATAAGCCGAGGGCAAAGGTGTGAGACATTGAATTTTTATTGAGCAGAGTGTATATTGTTTCTGCGAATATTTTGATTATCATCTTTTCTCCTATCAATTTGCTGTTGTAAATTGTAATCAATATTTATTGCGTGGTTTGAATTTAACATTTATCATAAAATTTGTAACTGAATTGAAGAAGAAGTTATGTTCAATTGTCAAATCTTAAGTGTGTAATCATTCAGCAATCCATTGAAATGGTAGGAAGTGCTATGATAACACAAATAATAATAATAACATAAACAAAATCATATTTCATTAAATTATGAATTTTCTAAGGGGAATAATTCGAGATAATCAAATACAGAAGTAGTGTTTGCACTAAAACATGATATACACATCACGAAAGAAGACACTTGCAACCATCAGTCATAACGGGAACGCTGATGACAACGACAGAGGCAACTCAAACACAACCACAACATAGGTCGGAAAATGTCCTAATCCCTTTGGTCTATCCACGAATACCTTGAAATGGAGTAAGCATCTCGACAAAACACTACGTCATTGATACGTCCAGAATCAACACAATCTACAGACTACAAACTACACAGCAACCTCAATTACATCGTACCTTTCAACTTATACAAACTTGACAGAATTCATAAAATAATATCTGTATCAAACACAGATTTCTTCCATGAACCTTTTTATATTTACATTCTTTATTGAACAATTGGATTACTTGTATTTACTTCTACAACAACAATACCCAACGATGTACGATGTCAATAATTACATAAACGTTCAAGATACGATTGTTTTTACAAAATGATGTCCAATTGTGAACAATACTACTTCCATCATATTCAGTGGTGAGCGTATTCAAATTTAAACTTATGTCAATATACAAGTGTGCAGCACCCATATCTACAACTTATAAACATTGAATATTATAATAAAGCCTGTCTTAGTATCATTGTAAAAGATAAAGGCTATATATGTATATAAGACAATGCAGGAAAAAGTATCGCAAAACGCCACATGAGCGATTTCCTTGGATTCATTATAGTCATGATATTCAACAACCTGCGTTCAAATAACGAAAATATTGTTGACCTTATTCGACCCTACTCCATACACTACTAGACTACGTTATTGTTACATCATCTACCTGGTGTTTGGACTCACATCACCCACCGGTACTCTACAGATTACATCATCTGCCTGGTGTGTGCTCACATGCCACCTCATCAGAACTCGATCAACAAACACAGACAATTACAACACACGACCTCTGTCGACTACTACACACGAACTCTTTGTCAACACATGGCTGAGTTCACAACTTTCTTTTGACTTGCTGGATAAGTCAAACTTCATTTAAATTCAAGATCTCGCACACAGTTAATCTTGAATTTTTACAATTTCATCTACAATGAGACTCAACGTATATACAAGACAACCACAAATATCTACGAGGAGAATCGACCCAGATGCCGGAGATGAATGGATTACAGCGACGTCACAAGACCAAGAAACAACCCAACAGGTTAAGCATACGTTTGCTACCTGTAGAGTCTTTTTTCGTCCCAAATTCAAAAGACTCGAACAAATACAACACACTAATTGCAAAAGTTGGTCACTTTAGTAACAGCCCACAATCACATACTGTGTTAGATTTTACTTATTTAGTTATTTACACTGTACTAAATATGAATAAGTCGGACAGACTAATGACTGATTATTTACTTAACACTAAATATGTGATGTGAACAAGTCGGGCAGACTAATGTCTGATTATTTATTAAAGACTAAATATTTGAATGTGAAGACATTATGGTGATAATTCGAAGACATTTACAGAGGAAAAAGTTTTAATTAATTAACAATAATTAAAGTGAATTTATGACACTTGGGCTATTCAGTGACCACAACACACACAACAATGCAACACGTAGACTAGATACAATCACCTCAACTCTTATAGTTGATATATTTTTTTCATTGCATGAAAACTCATTCTAAATGGAGACAATGACTTAATTAACAATTACTGACAATTTTTACAGGATGACCATTCTCAAAACGAACGGATTACTGAGAAATGTGACCTCTGATGGATGACCACAAAGAACAATTTGATATCAATGTAGTTGTAAACTACACCCTGATGACTTAAAAAGCTTAAAAAATTGAAACATCAACAATGAACAATGAATGATAATAACTTCAACTTGAATTTTAAAATGATGATAATGCTATTATTATGATTTATTTTTTTAATATTTTTTTTTTATTACTAATTGAAATGTAATCCTTCGTATATGGATTTAGATGTCTATAATACATTATTTGTACCACATATTATAAGTAGGAATTAATGTAATAATGTTGTTTAAATGGAATCATACAATATAAGGGAATATACAAGGTACTGGTTTTGATATGTCAGTAAATGAGTAGACATACATGGAAGCTGAAATTATCACCCATGTCGTAAAGAGTTGAATTTGAGATTGAATAAGACAACGTGAGTATATCACAAATGGAATTTGAACCATCCTTTTTCACGCAATACTATTTATGTGTGATGGGATATGACGAGAATTAAACAATTTTATTGCTATGAAGATGGAATTTAAGGTGAAAAGATATTTTTTTCTTTGAACTTTTAATTACTTGATATCTTACTTTCGATGTTGTGATGCCTTAAAAAGTATAATCGATAAATATATAAATGTTTAATCAACTTTCGTGTTGGTAAATTAAAATTTTAATCACTTTTAAATGATAGATACCTTACTGTTGATGTTGTAATTTGAAAGAAAGAAAAATCTATAATCGATATATATATATCTATTTAGATGTTGTAATCAAATTTGATGTTTGTGAATTTATCAATGTTGTAATACTATAAAACCTATAATTGATATATATGAATGTTGTAATCAACTTTGGTGTTTTTGAATTTAAAGTTTAAAGTTTTTAAATATTTAACTGGTATAAGTATTATCATTTTAAACATTTATTTATTACATTTTAGTTGGACATTACATATATATTTAATCTCTCACTGTAATTTTTTTTTGAATTGAAATTGTTTTAAAGTCAATTTAAATTCTAAGAAAGGGGCGTATGTAAGAGAGTTAGCTTATAGCAAGTGGGTTTAATGAGTTCACAGTACTTGTATATCAGTTAAACTTGGTCATTATATTGAGTAGTCTAGGACAGTTTTACGTTCCAAAGTTAAAGGATTGGTCATTATATTGAGTACTAGAAAATTATTTCTTTGATCGGTGTTACTTGGTATTTGGGATAAAAGCATTAAGTTATAGTTGGTATTCATCATTTAGGCGTACGATATTATTTGGGCGTAGCGTATTTGTTATTTGGGCGTACGGATTATTTAGGCGTACGCCATTTGATTATTTAGGCGTAAAACTGACCTTTGGTGAAAGGAATTGTGGGACAGTTTACAATAGGATATAAAACAGTGTGTCTGATCAAACGGGGATCATTCTACCTTTTGATTCTGCATTCAACTTGACCATGAGCTGCACAC
>NC_088372.1:34559901-34567401 GCF_034508935.2 Berghia stephanieae
TTACTTACCTATTTATATATTTATTTTATTTATTTGAACTCATCTCTCAAGAATCCACTTCTTTACTTCAACTTGTATCACTGCCAAGTCAACGATAAAGTAAACAACAAACTGATCAACTCAAACCAGATGTTTGTCCGGATTACCGGTAAGTTCGGATAATTGAAAATGTTTATGATCTGATTTAAATAGGTTTTTTTTTTTAAACCAAAAACGAGCATTTGTATTGAGCAATATCCACTAAACTTGCTCAAAGCGCTTTACACTGGGTCCTTAGTCAAGAGCAGCACTTAACATTCAGGACGAGACGACATGACGCCTGTTGGGCGATATTACATTTTATTTTTTCGGACAGAGACAACGCTGTTAACGACCGAGTGCTCATTTTCCACCTGAGTACAGCGAGAGAATGTGAGCAAAGAGCCTTTTCTAAGGGCTAAGCTGTGAGCCGCTCAAAGCAGGACTCGAACCCTTACCCTCCGATCCGAAGGCTTGTATCATACCTCACGACTACATTATAGGCGCTCGATGAAGGTTTGATAAAGAAGGTTCCAAATTATATTTCACGTATCATTTATACGGGGCACAAATTAGCACAGACTAAGCTAATTTCATCAATAGATCAATAGCAGCTATGATAAAAACATTAGCGTCAATGGTGGAGGAGGAAAAGGAGGCGGAGGAGAAGGAAGAGAAGGGGGAGGAACTGTGACCGTGCGTTTTTACACATTGCAATATCTATTTATTGTGCTCAAAGCGATTTACGAGGGTCCTAAAAAGACGACAGCGAGAGAATGTGAGTAAAGAGCCTTTTCCAAGGACTCAACTTTGCGCCGGTCGGTAGTGGCCTTCAGGTCTGAAGTTAAATGTTATACAAGAACTCGCAGCCGCGCAAAAAGGAAAGGGGGTAGTAGTAGTAGTAGTAGTAGTAGTAGTAGTAGTAGTAGTAGTAGTAGTAGTAGTAGCAGCAGCAGCAGCAGTAGTAGTAGTAGTAGTAGTATAGTAGTAGTAGTAGTAGTATAGTAGTAGTAGTAGTAGTAGTAGTAGTAGTAGTAGTAGTAGTAGTAGTAGTAGTAGTAGTAGTAGTAAGTAAAGAAGAAGAAAAAGAAGAGAAAAAGAAGAAGAAGAAGAAGAAGAAGAAGAAGAAGAAGAAGAAGAAGAAGAAGAAGAAGAAGAAGAAGAAGAAGAAGAAGAAGAAGAAGAAGAAGAAGAAGGAGGAGGAGGAGGAGGAGGATGAGGAGGAGGAGGAGGAGGAGGAGGAGAGGAGAATGTCATTGCTATAATGATCTAACCCCATTTCTCTTTCACTACCAACCAGAATGGGAGATTTACACCCTGCACATCGCCGTCAACCAGTCTCCCCAGTATACAGCCCTGTGGAATGAAGTGTACCAAATGTCCCTGGCTGGAGCCTTAGCCAACTACACCAGGGATAATCTTCCTAATATTGGATCTGAAAGCCAATTAAGTAAGTTTGTAAAAGGGCGCTTTTGTGATTAAACTGTCGAGTAGAGTGTAACAAGGAATTGAGATAAATGGCAATGTGAAATTGAATGTAAACATCATTTTAATACATTAAAACAGATAAAATGGACGTTTCGGGTTTTCCCTTTCTTAACAAAACAGGATGAATGAAACACTACAGACGAGTGAGATAATGTGGTAGTGGGGTGATAAAGGGGAAACCCGAAACGTCCATTTTATCTGTTTTCGTATATTAAATTGAAGCTTACATTCAATTTCACATTGTTATTTATAACAATGTTCTTTCCACAACAACAACAAAAAAAGCCCATCATTGTTCTTGATTATCAGACCTGCAAATGAGTGTACGTATCGCCGGAAACTTATCATGTAACTTCCACATTTTAATTGTACTATTGATGAAATGGAAATTATCTGAAACTGAAGCAAGAGATATGCCTCATTACAGCAATGTTAAAACTAGTCCATAATTGTATCAGACCTTTAAACATGTGTACATATGGTACGTATTTACAGTTCTGATAACCCAACGTCTAACAGTCTAATTGTTGTAATGGATATTACCAGAAAAATTGTGGAGCAGGAACTTGTATCAATAATGATGAGAAAAAAAAAGGTATGGAGAAGTGCCAGATGAAAACACGACACTATCGGTCTGACCGAGAGAGGGAGGACTTCTCTCTCCCGGCCAGGCGATTGGTGTCTTGTCAATTGGATCCTGAGTTTAGCACTGACCCCATAACTTTTTTTTTCTCTGTTTTCATCTGGCACTTCTCCATACTCTATATTTTTCTCATCATAATGGATACATTATACTCTCGAACTAAAGCAGAATATATCCTACTACAATCGTGTTAAAATAAGCTCGGCCATCAGATCTGACAAGATGGCTACGTAGTGAGGTTTACTTATTTCCAGGTCTACAAACAAAAATGGTTATAGTCTCATTTTTTTCGCAGTGGAAATACGCTCAAACCAACACAAGATACTGCCCATTACAACTGCAATATTAAAGCAAGTCCTTAAACGTGTCTGACTATAAGACCTAGAGGCGTATAGCTTTTGACTTGGTTAAAATATAAGAGCGACCAAAAGGGAAAAAACTAATTTAAATTACGATGCTCTTTACATTAGAAGCAGAAACCAGAAATATTCGAAAATTTACATGCAACCAGAGCAAGACTTTGAATTAATACCTGGCAAGCTTCATCAAAAAATCTTCTATTGGTGTAGAAACTATGGCAGTTATACCAAAGTCGTATGAAAATCACGAAAGTTTCCAAAATTACATTTTTGTTTTAGCAGTGTGGCGTGACTTGTGTAGGAATTTGCCCCATCTCGATGAAAAACAAATGCCCGATCTGGATCGTAGCCATCGTTAACTTATAGCCTGACACTAGAACCCTCTAGGACTTACAGTCTGACGCCATTTCTTAGGGTTTGTGCAGCGTCTGGTGAGTTGTCGTTAGTAGCACTCTAGGAAACAAGTGATCCCATTGGTTGAATTTATTGAATGCAACTCACGATTTTCTTTTCTTTTGTGGCCAAAGACTTGTCTTTTGACGTCATTTTTTGGTCAGTGTCAGGCTATGATTTAACAATGGCTGCGTCTGCATAGGTCTGGAATATATAACAATATAATACAAAGTTCAATCCAAAGCAGAAAACACATTCGATCTATTTCTGAAAATAAGTGGCTTCCATTGAGTCCTGACTTGATTCCAATGGACTTATAGCATTTGGCCAATGATGATGCCCAATATGGTCTATAAAAGTTGTACAACTTTTGTTTTACACAGAAGCAGTTAAAAGAGTCAGTTCAAAATATATGGGATTGAATCACTATTAAAGATTTTAGAAACCAAGTGCATCACGGATAAATAAGCTGCACTTTGTCATAAAGCGAAATTGGAAATCTACAGATCTCATCAAAATGTGAGAATTACATCCCAAATCTTCTATATGACAAATGATATGGGGTACTTACATTAAAAACGTAGTAGGGTTGTCATTTTTTATCGACAAATTGTGTACATATAATATCAATAAATGGGCTTGGTTGAGGTAAAATGTCACACTTGCATCTTATATAGAGGTCTAATCTTGGTCCAGTATTTTTTCCTCGATCCCGATATTGTCATATACATGTGTATATAATTGTTTCCATTATTTTCATGATATTGTAGACTGGTTTGTAAATCTTGACAAGTAAAATGCATGACATCTGAAACAATGTTAAATCATGATAATTTATCAGAGACTTATGTATGATTATTATCGTTGTTGCTTTCATGATTATTGTTGTCATTAATATTTCATTGTACTATGAACTTTGTACATTTATGATTCATTTGATCATGACCAATTTTCAATTACCAGTATTCTATGACAGTATTTTTTGAATTTTACATTGCCGTATTGATACATTTTTCCTTACATTCAGTGTTGTGTAAAACTGTCTGTGTATGATGCAATACAAGCTATATGATATTCTGTAATTATAAACTATTGTATGAGGTATTTTAAGAATAATTCCTATTAAGCCTTTAGTAAGATAAGACAAGATAATTCTTTATGATGTTTAATTACCGTTGACTCACCCTGCCTTATAACTTATAATAAATAGAGGTTTTGCTTTTTCCCTTCCACAGAAAGCAATGTTTTCATCCGTATTATTAACGCCCTTGGACCGGCGACGGAACTATGGCAACTCGAAGCTCTTTATTTCATGTAAGGAAGAGTTTCAAAAAGACAAATCCGTTTGCACACCATAGGATTCAACAGTAGCCATCATTAACTCATAGCCTGACACTAACTAGAAAAAAATCACGTCAAAAGACAAGACTTTGGCCACAAAAGAAAACAATTCGTGAGTTGTATTCAATAGGTCAACCATTGGAATCACTTGTTTCCTTGAATACTTTTAAAGACAACACACTAGACGGTGAAAAAAATTTTAAAAAATAAGTCAAACTATAAGTCCCGTTGGGTTCTAGTGTCAGGCTATAAGTTAACGATGGCGATGGTTCAATATGTGTGACGTCACTTCCATCGTAATGACGCATAGCGCTTAGTAAATGGTTCTAAACCATCGGAACGATGGCGGACGCCCTTATGAAATACTTCTCCGACGAGCATAAAAATATATCCAGAGGAAGAAAACATTAGAAATCTGATGTCTTGACTTTTATACACTCTGATCACATGACATGTGAAAAAGTTCTAGCCAGCAGGAAGAATAAAAGTACCGATTTTCTTTGTTTAGAATCAAGCTGCTCGTTGCTGTGCGGACATGACATCAGACTTTTGAATCCTATTATGAATGGAAAATATTATTTGTAACTAAGCTAGTTCTATCCCTTTGTTGAATCTGCACTTATTTATCGGTCTGATAACCCAAGTCATTATGGGCTCATTATTGTAATGGAAATCTCTACACACACACAAAAAAAAGAAATGATGCAAATATTGTTCATTACAAAAATGTTAAACTAGGCCCATAATTGCGTTCCGATGTCAGACCTACATATATGTACACGTTGTAGTGAAGAAATGATAATATTAATAATAATAATAATAATAATAATAATAATAATAATAATAATAATAATAATGATGATAATAGAAATATGATGATGATGATGATTATGATGATGATAGATGATGATGATGAGATGATGATGATGATGAAGAAGAAGAAGAGAAGAAGAAGAAGAAGAAGAAGAAGAAGAAGAAGAAGAAGAAGAAGAAGAAGAAGAAGAAGAAGAAGAGAAGAAGAAGAAGAAGAAGAAGAAGAAGAAGAAGAAAGAAGAAGAAGAAGAAGAAGAAGAAGAAGAAGAAGAAGAAGAAGAAGAAGAAAGAAGAAGAAGAAGAAGAAGAAGAAGAAGAAGAAGAAGAAGAAGAAGGAGAAGAAGAAGAAGAAGAAGAAGAAGAAGAAGAAGAAGAAAGAAGAAGAAGAAGAAGAAGAAGAAGAAGAAGAAGAAGAAGAAGAAGAAGAAGAGAAGAAGAAGAAGGAAGAAGAAGAAGGTGTAGAAGAAGAAGAAGGTGTAGAAGAAGAAGAAGGAGAGAAGAAGAAGAAGAAGAAGAAGAAGAGAAGAAAGAAGAAGAAGAAGAAGAAGAAGAAGAGAAGAAGAAGAAGGTGTAGATGAAGAAGAAGAAGAAGAAGAAGAAGAAGAAGAAGAAGAAGAAGAAGAAGAAGAAGAAGAAGAAGAAGAAGAAGAAGACTTCTATCTTGATGATCACTTCTCACTAAACTATATCAATATCAATCAGACTATAAACGTTTCAGACGTTTCATCGTTATGTGTGTTAGTACGTTATATCCTACTGGAGGATGTTATGAGTATTTTACCTAAACTCATAATATCATAGGCGGTGAAGTGGCCGAGTGGTTAAGGCATTGCACTGTGATCCGGAAGGTCCCAGTTTCGAGCCCCGCTTCAGGCACTTCCGCTTTTTTTCCTTGGGCAAGATTATATGCTTACTTGGACGACATTGGGTGATTCCTGTTGACACCAGACAACCTGTTTGATGGATTATCTAAATTCCTTCATGGAATGCCTAGGCGACGGTCTCTTATGATGCCGTTGCTAAAGGACGTAATTGTTGTTGTTCATAGTAGGTACTACCTACCATTATTCATCACTCTGCCTATTTCAACCCCCCCCCCCCCCCCCCCCCATTCCCCTTTCCATCCAATACACATACCACCAGACCTCAGCCGACCCCACGTCTTGTGTACTACATCGCCTCGTTCAACCCCGTGGAGTTGAACGAACAACCGGAAGGAATAGACCAGCCCGACTTCCTGGAAAATCCTGAACTCGATTTTCAGCAGGTGAGTATCGATACTTGCACAAATCTGCTGTACTCTTGAAAAACACGTACTCGTACTTAACATTTTGATCAGTAAACTCGCCTTGCAAATATTGGCCGATTAAAATTAAATGAGCCCGGTTTGAGAGTTTTTGCCAAGATGAGAGTCATATAAATCGATCGATATTTGAAGGACGAGTTTTCTGGCCAAATTTTTTAATATGTTTTTTTCCTGAGTACGTCAGGATTGTCTTACCTTACCATCACATTGCATCAGGCTGAATATCTGATTTATTATTATTGATGAAGTACAATTGGGAGAGAAAATAGGAAGAAGACGATGGAGGTGGATTGGACACACTCTAAGAAATAATGACTCCACTATAACAAATAAAGTATTGGACTTTAACCCTCAGGGAAGAAGATTAAGGGGAAGGCCACGGGGAACATGGAGAAGAGTAAAAGAAGCTGGTGTACAGAGAAGCGACAAGACATGGAACGAGATTTTTTTTTAAAAGTTAGGACAAGATAGAGACAGATAGAAACTGTTTGTCTGTGGACTATGCCCTGACCCAGTGTGAAAAAAGCAATGAGGATGATGATGATGATGATGATGATGATGATGATGATGATGATGATGATGATGATGATGATGATGATGATGATGATGACCATGAAGACGGCGACGATGATGATGATGATGATGACGACGATGACGATGATGATGACAAGAAATGTACACCTCCAACTACATTATATCAATTCCATTTGTCACGTTAACTAATGCTGAGACGAATTGTAGCTCAGTGACAAAGGATGATATCTGCCATGAGGAAGCCTGATGTTCGATCCCAACTCGTGAAGAGCCGATCTTAGGGACGCCATTTCCTTGCATCACTCACTTCCTTTGGCTGGTACCCATTGAGTTATGAAAATGTTGCTTCGAGATGCGATCAACGAACTCCCAAGATTCGAAACCCGCAACCTTTTGTTCCAAACGTGACTGAATTATCACATGCAATCGTGTTACCAGCTAGAAATTATGGTTAATGTCAATGACGTAATCAGTCGGATGATGAAAAGGTTTGAACTGAGATATTGCCAAGTTTAGTCAGAAAGTCATTTCTTTTTTAAATCCAAAATGAGTTCTTGTCATAAATGATTGAATCAACCCTTTTTGTACATCTTCGGGAAATAACA
>NC_088372.1:34577401-34634901 GCF_034508935.2 Berghia stephanieae
TCTTCTTTTTTTTTCACCTTAGTATTGTTGATTGCTATTTCCTTTTTTATGATTAGCAAGTGCCGTAGGAGTCTCACAGGATGGAGGAGTACTGCAATTAACCCTTTGCCAGTGACACTGATTTTTTTTTTGTTTTCAAATAATCATCATCATTGCCTTTTTCACCCTGGGTCAGGGTATAGGCCACAGACAAACAGTTTCCATCCTTCTCTATCCTGAGCCAACTTTTTTATCTCATTCCAGGTCTTACCACTTCTCTGTATATCAGCTTCTTTAATTCTTCTCCATGTTCCTCGTGGCCTTCCCCTTGATCTTCTGCCCTGAGGGTTCCAGTCCAATACTTTCTTTGTTATAGTTGAGTCATTCTTTCTAAGCGTGTGTCCAATCCACCTCCATCGTCTTCTTCCTATATCCTCTCCCACTGGTTTCTGCTGTGTTCTTTTCCATACTTCTTCATTTTTTATTCTATCCATCCATTTTATTCTGAGTAGCTTACGCATGCACCTGTTTACGAAAATCTGTACCCTCCTTATACATGCCTGTGATGCGTTCCAAGTTTCACATCCATACAGTAGGACAGACTTCACGTTTGAGTTGAAAAGTCTTAGCTTTAGTTGAAGGGAGATATCTTTAGTTCTCCAAACTCTGTTCAAAGATGTGAATGCAGCCTGTGCCTTTCCTATTCGTGCTTTCACCTCTGCTTCCGTGCCTCCATCCTTGTCAATTATACTTCCGAGATAGCAGAAAGTGTCTATATCTTCGAGTTCCTGATCTTTTACTTTGATCTGCTCCCTTTGACGCGTACCTATCCTCAAGACCTTTGACTTTGCAGGGTGAATTCTTAGACCAATTGATTCCGACAGGCTGTTTATAATTGTGGTTTTTGCTTGCATCTGGTCCTGGGTGTGGGACAAAAGAGCCAGATCATCTGCAAAATCCAGATCATCCAACTGTGTCCAGGGGTCCACTGTATCCCATTTCTTCTCCCTTTGGAGGTTTCCTTCATTAGCCAATCAATGGCAAGGATGAACAGGAATGGAGAGAGCAAGCATCCCTGCTTGACACCAGTCTTAATTTCAAAGCTGTCAGTAAGCTGATCTTCATGTACAACCCTGCAACTTGATCCTTCATACATTTCCTTAATGAGGTTTACTATCTTTTCAGGGAGTCCATAATGTGCCAGAATTTTCCACAATGTTGCTCTGTCAATACTGTCGAAAGCCTTCTCGTAATCCAGAAAGTTGACAATAAGAGGAGAGTTCCATTCTATAGACTGTTCTACTATGACTCGCAGAGAGGCAATCTGGTCGGTGGTTGAACGGTTTTTTCCGAAAACCTGCCTGTTCGTCCCGCAGTTTAGCATCTGTTGCATTCTTAATTCTCTCTAAAATAATACGGTTGAAAACCTTTCCTGGGATAGAAAGAAGAGTGATGCCTCGATAATTATTACAATTACTGAGGTCCCCTTTCTTTGGAAGCTTGATAAGATGTCCTTCCTTCCAATCCTTTGGGAATATCCCGTCATTCCAGATTCTCTCAAATAGTGGGTGCAGGGCCTCAGCATTTCTTTTCGCATCAACTTTTAGAGCCTCCGGTGGAATCTGGTCTGGTCCAGCAGCTTTCCCCCTTTTCATCTTGTTAATGGCACCCACAATCTCTGCTATCGATGGTGGATCACAGCTAATTGGTAGCTCATTCCTTGCAGGCAAAATTTCTGGCTGGTTGTCTGGTGGTGGTCTGTTCAGAAGGCAGTTGAAATGTTCCCTCCATCGTTCAGATTGAGCCTCTTTTCCAAAAATAGTTTTCCCATCTTTGTCTTTGACTGGTACCTCTGGTTTCCCATATTTTCCAGCAAGTGTCTTGGTAGTTTGATAAAGGATCCTCATGTGTCCTCCAGTCGCTGCTGCTTCTGCTTTCTCTGCAAGTCTGTTCATGAATGCTTCCTTGTCTTTCTTCACAGATCTTTTGACTTCCTTAGCTATGGCTCGATACTGCTCTTGTGCATCCAGTCTTGAAGCCCTTGTTCGGCTTGCATTCACTTGTTCCTTCCTTGTTCTCCTCTTTTCAATAAGGTCCAAGGTGGTTGGACTTATCCATTCTTTATGTTCCGATTTCTTTACCCCCAATACCTCGTGGCAAGTTGTTATGTAGACTTCCTTGATCTTTGCCCAATGTGACTCTACATCTATGTCCTCCTCGAGCTCAGTAAGAGGTTGGAATCTATTACTCAATTGTAGTTTGAATTCCTCATTCTTTTCCCCATCAAGTGCATTCACCTCGAATTTTCTTCTTGTATGTGATCTGGCCCCGTGTTTTCTGAGTCGGAGCTTAAGCTTTGCCAATAGCAGGTGGTGGTCTGATCCAACATCTGCCCCTCTCCGTACTGTCACATCTTCCAATGAACGTCTGAATCTACGAGAGATACAAAAATGATCAATCTGATTCTCTGTCACACCATCTGGTGAGACCCAAGTTGCTTTGTGGATCCTCTTATGGGGGAACACTGATCCTCCAATCACCAAGCTGTTGAATGCACAGAAATTTGCAAATCTCTCTCCATTATCATTCATTTTTCCCATGCCATGACGTCCCATGATACCTTCATAGCCTACGTTATCCTGTCCCCTTTTGCATTAGCATCTCCCATCAATATGTTGATGTCTTTCCTTGGCAACTTGTCAATGACTTGTTGTAGCAGACCATAAAATGTATCTTTGTCCTCATCTGTTGCATCATTTGTTGGGCATAGATCTGTACAATGTTCATGCTGATCTTCTTACTCCGTGTTGTAAAAGACGCCATGATGATCCTTTCTCCGCATTGTTCCCATCCTCTCAGTGACTTCTGGGCAAACTTGCTTAGAATTATTCCTACTCCCTGTGTATGAATCCCGTCCCCTCTCCCTGAATATAAAATCTTCTCCCCAGACTTGAGGTGTTTCTGTCCGGATTGTATCCAGTGGGTTTCGCTTACTCCAAGTATATGCAGCCTGTATCTTCTCATCTCAGTCACAACTTGAGAGCTTTTTCCTGCTTCATACATGGTGCGAACGTTCCACGACGCAATTCGAAGCTGCTTGTTTGGCGAAGACGTCATCGGGTCAGCAGAGTCCTTTCGGCTTTGTCTGTTGTCCTTCATAAATTCTGTAATTCCAGAAACTCTTCGGTCGCCCAAGCTAAAAAAAGGATTTAGTTTGTCTGTCTGTGTTTCTGTAACGGTTTGAGTTTAACGGAAAGGGGTGTTAACCCTTTGCCAACCCCCAACCTGGAGGACCAGGTGACTCAAAGATGGGGGAATCACACACCATTAGTCGCCTTTTACGACACGCTGGCTTGGCGTTGGGCTATTCTTGACCCTCTCAGTTGAGGGACCCCGGACACCACACGGGAATTTCAAATAATAGTCTTCATTTATATTATTTTTTAACGCAGAAAAAAAAAACGTTTCCACCATAAGAGAAGTAAGAATATTGATAAAAAGCGCTTTGAGCACGTTGGGTGGATATTGCCCTCTATAAAAGCTCAAATTCTTAAATTGTAATTTGTTTTTTGTCTTTTGATGAAAACGGTAAGATTTTATTTTTGGTCCAAGTAAGATTGATATTTGCCTTTAAAAGGTTAAGTTGTTTTGTTTTTTTTTTCAGGTTTTTGCTTTTTTTCAAATGCCTAGTGAGAGAGAAAAAACAAAACAATCATACATGTATCTGCAAACAGCAGAACGTTTTCATTTTACAATGAGATGGGAAGGGGAAGGGATAACACTATGACAAGAGAGAGAGAGAGAGAGAGAGAGAGAGAGAGAGAGAGAGAGAGAGAGAGAGAGAGAGAGAGAGATGGGCGGGGGAATGGGGGGGGGGGGGGGATAGTAAGGGGAATGGGAAAAGATGAAAGAAACAATGGGTTGCCTGATGACGTAGATCAAAGGATTGTTACAGCGGTGTTCACGGTGCGTACTTCGTGAAATTTTAACCTTTTACAGTGACACTGATTTTTTTCTCCAGATTGCTTATGCAGAATAGATCGTTTCCACCAAGAGAGCAGTAGTAAGAGAATATTTCGACTCGGGCAACAATTAAACTATAAATCGCAAAGCTTGTCTTTTAATGATAACATTAAGACTAAGATCTGGAGTTTGGGGAGTGTAATTAATGGTTAAAATTGTTTTGATTTTTTTTAAAATAACACACACACACACACACACACACACACACACACACACACACACGAGCGCGCGCGGTCACGACAGCGAGGACCATCTATTGCTTGTGTTGCAACGGTAAACCAGTTTACGTGTACGTAGATCCTGAGGCTAGATGCCCCGTTACCGTGTACGTAGGCACTCCCAAAAAAAAAAAAAAAAAGAAAGACACACACACACACACATACACACGCACACACACACACACACACACACACACACACACACACACACACACACAGTCTTGCATCCGCTACGAACTAATTTTGCGCACCAATTTTTACTGCACTCATCTCATCTCATGTAGTTCCATATCTGAAGCAGACGTCGGAGGTCATCTTCCGCCAAGCTGATCTATCTCTTGCCAATTCTATTAAAGCAGCGCCACCTTTCTCAGCTTCATCTGTCCAAGTTCTTATCCCTTTCAAATACGTTATTCTTTGTCTTCCTCTTATTCTTTTTCCATTCATCTTTCCAGTCAAGGCGAGTATTTCCAAACCAGGGTGGCGGATAATGTGTCCTAAAAATTCCATTTGGCGTTTGATGATTTTTGTTATCAGTGATCTTTTTCTGTTTGCCATTTCTAAAATTTCTTCATTTCTTTTCCTTTCCATCCATGACACCCTCATCATTCTTCTGTAAAACCACATTTCCACTGCCTCCAGTCTTTTAACCATGGTCTTGTTTATGGTCCAGCTCTCACAACCATATAGCTGCACTAATGCACCAAATTGCATACCTATCTAGGGACACTTTTTTCCGTATCTTTTTCTCAATAAACTTTTTAAAAAACCTTTGTTTTGCGCGGCAGGCGGCAGGCGGCAGGCGGCAGGCACTTGGCACTAGGGGGCACCAACCATTGGACAGACGAAAAAAAAAACACGATTTCGCGAGGAATGAATCATGAAAATATTTAGGATATAATTTCAAACACAACTTTTGAAATTCATCAAGGATTGTCTAGTACCGAATGTTTTTTGATAGAAAACAAATGTAGCTTCAAATCTAAACTGCTTTTGACGGTAAGCGGTAAGTTTTTATTTATTTTTCTGTCCAAACGAATGATTTGTCCTGGTTATAGAAGCTAAGTATTGGTAACACCGGCTCAGCTCTCTAGGTCTTGAGTCTTGCCCTACCTCTAAGCGGCGCATTGCTGAGGCCTCGGAAAAGGCTTTTCAGTCACAGTCTCTCACCGCACTCAGGTATAAACTGACCGTTAACAACGCTGTGGCTGTCGGAGAAAAATCAAATATCGCCTACATTTTAAGTGTTGCTGTTGGCTAGGGACTTCGCTTGTACAGCCATTTGAGCACGTTTAGTGGATGATAATTATCTATATAAACGTTCAAATTATATCTAATTTTGAAGGAGTTTACAAAAGTTCCAGCTTTCTTACTTCTATGTTTGTTTTTATCCATCCTTGAATTCCCCCCACCCCCCTTCTTACTATCTATTGTGCGGTTATGTGGTCTAGTGGTTTGACACACGCTTTAGGATCGGAAGGTCCTGGGTTCGAGCCTCGCGCTCGGCGCATAGTTGAGTCCTTGGAAAAGACTCTTTACTCACATTCTCTCACCGTATTCAGGTGTAAAATGAGTACCTGGCCGTTAACAGCGTTGTCTTTGTCCGAAAAATTGTAATATCGCCTAATAGTTATGTCCCGTCCTACATGTTAAACGTTGCTGTTGACCAGGGACCCCCTGTTTAAAGCGCTTTGAGCACATTTAGTGGATATTGCTCTATATAAAAGCTCAATTTAATTTTTAATTTTTAATCTATCTACCAGGTTCTATCGGACGGTAATGGAGAAGCCATCAACGTCAATGACCTCATCTCATTGTTTTCGCCCTCGGGCCTGGACTACGGCGAAGCGGAGGCGGCCATTTTGTTACCTAGGGAATTCATCGAGGTAAGGCTTTAGGACCAACTCTCATATTACACTCGAGGACGGTTTCCTCGAATTCCTCGGGACATGCCAAATAGTTTGAGGAAACCGAAGTTTGAGGAGATCCATGCACAAGAAGTAATAATAACAAGGAAAAAATCGGGACATACTTATAAGTTCGGGGAAACAGTATTTGAATGTATTGTATTCTTAATAATTGTCATCAGCAGTGAATATTTTGGCGTGTTGGATTATAATTTTGGCATAAATCTATGAGGTACATTGGAGCTTGTTTATTTAAACATTTATGAACAATACTACAAACTGTAAAAACAATCCTTTCACTAATAGTAACAGCCCATCAATGGAGATTATATAGAATTTCTTTTGTAGGGGCATTAGATTATTAAATCAGTTTTGCGGCTCTGAATATTTTCTCATCTCATCTCATCTTCCTCCCAGAGACAACTGGGCAAAAACTCCAAGAATATTTCCGTTCGTCTGGCCATGAATGTGTACGCTGACACCGGTCTCTACCAGGCCACAAATGGCCTCAAAGGAAACGTGTCACTCAACAGCAAAGTCATCGCTGCCAAGGTAGGTCTTAAATCTAATCTAATTTTCCTACTATTCGGGAATTCCCGAGCGAGTCCATGATCTTAAATCGATCTTGAAAGCGCACGCTGGGACCAAGTTCTGAATGGGGATGATCTATATTAACTTTCCACGTGCTTGAGGTCATTGGTCATATTGCAAAAAGTGCTCAAAGTGACCAACATAATCAAAATTGTTCACAGCTTTTGAAATACCTCTCGGAATGATTGGTCATTTTGTTCGGCTTGACACATGGGCGTGTTACAACTTTCATAAACAAAGCAGCGTGTTTACATTTTGAAAGAAATATCCAATCATTGGACAGCAACAAATCATGTGATTGATGACTCGGTTGGACAAAATCATGAATATAGATCGCTCCCATTAAAATTTTATTCGGCCAGTACTTGTGATGACTAAACATAAACCGCAGGGGTCAAGTGATGAATTGTTATAGCATGTATATTTTTTTTCCTTTTATGTGCTTGAGATGGGAATATATATTATCATTTCATTTATGTATGTGTTTACTTTCACAAGAATGGCAAGATTTCTTCTAAATAATGTGGGTATAGACACACAATATCATCATATATACTGTATAATAAATTTTGTTATTGAGGAACGAAAGTGAGTTATTCTGCTCTTTGTTTTGTTTTTCTTAGCCAGTAATTCTCACTACGTTCTATCAATAGATAGTATGCGCTTAGTTAAGAAGCTCACAAAATTGCCATCCGGAGGTATACCGCGGACCAACACACAAAACAATGTGTAACCATGAACTTTTATAGTATAGTGTGGATAACATAGTTAAGTGAGAATTACTCATAAACGTGGATGGCAAAAAAAATGATAGCAAAAACCCGAGTGACGTCAACTTCATATCTATCAGACTATAAACATTCAAGAGTACTCATAGTATGTGCGTTGGTACGTTGAATCCGGCTGGCGGATGTTATGAGTATTTTGGTTAAACGTATAGCCTAAATACCAATACTTGTACAGCCCCCCCCCCCCCCACACACACACACACACACATACACACACAGCAAACAGACATACAAATATATTACGATTACCTCACTTCTATACCCAAAACCAGATTCTGGTGAACGAAGTTCCCATCACTGACCTTGGACCTTACAACGTCACCACCGTCTTCTTGCCCAAGGTCAAGGTCCCATTAAAGGACCGGACCCGCTTCAGCGTGTGTGCCTGGTGGGACTTTGACGCCAACAGAGGCGACGGTGGCTGGTCCTCTAGAGGTTGTGTTTACGACAGGACTGAGTCGGGCAGGGATGTGTGTGTCTGTGACCATCTGACCAACTTTGCCATCTTGGTGGTAAGTTTTTGTTTTTCTTAAATCCTTTTATTCATCCCAAAAGGGAAACGGTTCTTTATGGTTTATTCCAAGGGAAGACTGGAATAATCCAGACTTTAGCCACAGTGCAGACCAGCAACCTGAGTTACTATGTTATGACGATCGATCCAGGATGCAAATTCCGTACCGCACTCGTGCACCGTCTCAAACCCGGCTAGAAGCTTCGTCACAAAGCACCGTTCACCTAGTGCTCTGCGGTTTCGGGCTCTTTACTACAACGGTACATGTTGGACAGATGGCAAGCCCCACGGATGTAGTGAGCGTGCTGTTAAGCAGGTTCTGGACAGAAGTCGATTGGCTGCCACCTAATGTCTCCTCTTGCAGGTGGAAAAGCCTGGTAACTTCTGCCCCCAGTTTCGAGGAGTCGATATCCCCGCCCCCTCGATTGATTGAATTCGTCCAAACCGACAGGCGGCAAACGTAATTGACACGTCTTGTTGGCTCCTGCGGTCTTGTTATTGACTGAAGAAGAGTTTTGAACACAAGATGTTCCGTGTTCAGTCTTTTGTTCATTTTTAAATAATAATGTGAAATTCAATGTAAGCTTCAATTTAATTACGAAAACAGATAGAATGGACGTTTCGGGTTTTCCGTTTATCAACAAACAGGATGAATGAAACGCTACAGATGAATTAAATTAGATTAAATTGAAGCTTACATTCAATTTCACATTGTTATTTATTTCTTCGAGCTTCGAAATGCAACATTTACATGTTAATTTTTAGGAAGTTATATCAATTTTTGTTCATTATCTCAGTATTCCACCATCCACCCACTCCCATTATTGTCCATCTTTCCCCAGAGTTTCTACGACCAGGACGAGATGGACGAAGACCACGACTTGGCTCTTGGAGTCATCAGTATTGTGGGATTGGTTCTCTCCATCATAGGACACTCTATATCCATCATCTCTTTCCTGTGTATCAAGTAAGTAACTGTGTGTCTGGGTCTGTGTGTGTGTGTGTGTTTTCATTGCTCTTGGAGTCATCAGTATTGTGGGATTGGTTCTCTCCATCATAGGACTCTCTATATCCATCATCTCTTTTCTGTGTGTCAAGTAAGTGTGTGTGTGTGTGTGTGTGTCTGTCTGTCTGTCTCTGTGCGTGTTGTGTGTGTATGTGTGTGTTCTCTTGCCCTTGGAGTAATCAGTATTGTGGGATTGGTTCTCTCCATCATAGGACACTCTATATCCATCATCTCTTTCCTGTGTATCAAGTAAGTGTCTGTGTGTGTGTGTGTGTGTGTCTGTCTGTCTGTGTGCGTGTTTGTGTGGGACTGTGTGTGTGTGTGTGTGTGTTCTCACTGCCCTCGGAGTCATCAGTATTGTGCACATGTGGGATTGGTTCTCTCCATCATAGGACTCTCTATATCCGCATCATCTCTTTCCTGTGTATCAAGCAAGTGCCTGTGTGTCTGTGTGTGTTTCTGTCTGTCTGTGTATCTGTGTGTGTGTATCTTCTCTCTGTCCTTGGAGTCATCAGTATTGTGAGATTGATTCTCTCCATCACAGGAGTCTCAATATCCTTCATCTCTTTCCCGCATATCAAGTAAGTAACTTTCTCACGCAAAGAAACTGATATCGATCCCGGTTGAAGTTGAGATATTATTCATTTTTGACCACTCAGCACTGATGGATGGGTAGTTGGGTGTATAAGAACTGTCGGAATGTGCGTTGCGATAGACGAGGGTCCTATTCAAAATGTTGCAAGCAACTGCTATTGTCCGTTTCACGCCATAGAGACCAGAATAAACTCCAAATACCGCTAAAGGACAACTATTTTTTTGCTGACAAGACAAGTATTCAATCAAATAAGCTACTAGGGATTAACCATTTGTATTCAAAACATAAGTTTTGTTTTGTTTTGTTTTTTCTTTTATTCAGGAAATTACGTCAAGGCCGACCTCAGCAGACGTTGTTCAACCTGTCCATCGCCCTTCTCCTGTCCTGGGTTGTCTTCTTGGCGGGAATCGGCAGGACCGAGAACCACGCGGGATGCATCGCGGTGGCGGCCATCTTGCATTACCTCATCATGGCGTCCTTCATGTGGATGTTGATGGAGGGCATTCTCCAGTACCTTCTCTTCGTCAAGGTGATGAACACGTACTTCACCAACTACATGGTCAAAACTGCGGTTCCTGCTTGGGGTGAGTTTGGGGCCAACTTCGTTCCCCGTCAGTGCTTATCATGATCATCATTCACATTAAAATCAAATATAAGCAACATCACCATTCATATTCGTTATCGTATGCATCATCATCATCATCATCATCATCATCATTATTATTAAAATTATTATCATTATTATTATTATTATTATTATTATTATTATATTATTATTATTATTATTATTATTATTATTATTATTATTATTATTATTGTTGTTGTTGTTATTGTTGTCGTTGTTATTATTATTGTTGTTGTTATTATCATCATCATCATCATCATCATTATTATCATTATCATTATTATCTTCATCTAAACATCACCAGGTCTCCCTATAATACCAGTCGTCATCGTCTTAGCTATAGACCCAGAGTTGTACAGAGGAGGAGAAAATTAGTGAGTGGTCATCTCTATTACCTGTATTATGCATATTAAAACAATATTCAAATGGAATGGAAGCTTGAATTTAATTAAAGAAGACATAAATATGGATGTTTCGGGATTCCCCTTTGTCAACAAAACACGATGAATAAAACACTTAAAACGAATGGAGATGAGAGAATAACGTTGTTAAAGTAGACCTTTTGACCATACTTCCGGGTGGCAATGTTGTGAGCTTCTTAGTCAAGCGCATACTATCTATCTCTAGCTTATATTTCTCATATTTACCAAGGACTCAACTTTGTGTCGCCAAGATCTGAATCGAACCAGGGACCTAGAGTTTTGAAGACGCATAATAAACCACAATATCACAAAGCCGAACAAACAAAACAAAAACAAAACACAAACAGAATAAAAACAAAAACAAATAGAAATAAAAGCAACATCTCCTCCTTTTACTACTCTTACCTTACAACTTATTTCCCGATCCAACTCCCAGCTGCTGGATGTCCCTGGACGCCTTCTACTACGCCTTCGCTATTCCCGTGGGCGCCATCATCCTCACCAATCTGGCCATCTTCGCCAAGGTCGTCCACAGCCTGTGTACACGGAAGGACATGAGTAAACATTCTTCCCAGAGTTCCAGCCAGACGATCGTCAACTTCCGGGCCTCCTTCATATGCTTCTTCATCCTAGGTGGGTATACACAACAGATTTATCTATAATCTTATTATATATTTGGCAAATAGGGAATGAGATTAGCGGAAGAGTAGCGTCCCTTGATTGGACGTCACCGGTGAAGTTATTTGTAAACAAACCAACTATAAGCCAAGCGCTCAAATGCAAAATTTATTATTCATATTTCTGTACAAAAATGCATAACGTTGATTATGATATGCTTTTTTGTACAGAAATATGAATAATAAATTTTGTATTTGGAGCGCTTGGCTTGTAGTTGGTTTGTTTACAAATAACTTCTCCCCTGGTGACGTCCAATCAATGGACGCTACTCTTCCGCTAATCTCATTCCTTATTGGATGTTTTGTAACATTAGGCTCGGAAAAGACTGAACCAATCGTCACCAAAATTTGAATGGTGTTTACAATTGACATGAAGATGATTTGCGTGTATTATGAGATTGATTTGCCTTCGTGATGATGTTATTTAAAAAATCAAATTTGTTTCGTCAAATCCCATCGAAATCAGACGCCATCAAATTCACCACGTGGGTTATGTGTCAACCTTCCGGTTAGCGAGTATGAAAATGAGGTGAGAGTTAGTGTCGAGCGGAAGTCTCGATGATACCTCAAGTCATCGGCCACCAACACTCAAAACTTCCCGAACTCGATGACCAAGGAAAAGTCGGGAATTCCCGAGAAGTAGCACTTCAACTGAGCTTTGGATGGCTTTTTTGTATTAAAACTTAAAATACATTAAATAAATTCACTTTGTATAATAATAAAACATTGATACCTATAACCATTTTGATCTATTTACGACGTTTGTGTTTTGTTAGCTGTTTAAAATATGATATAACGTCAATACCCAATACCAATGACTAGGTATTGAATGAAAGCACCGATGACTAGAGCGATGCTCGAGACTTTTTTGAGTCTCGAGACTCAAAAAAGCATCGAGACGCAAAAAAGTCTCGAGCTTCGCTGGAATCATCGCCGACGAGAGAGGGGTGAACAATGCAGATAGTACACATTGTTAGTAACGCGTGCGCAGTATAGTCTCGAGACTCGGGACTCGGGACTCAATACGAGAAGCATCGACGACCAAGATTCTCAAGACGAGAAAAGCATCGAGAACTAAGTGGAGGTCGGGAAGTTCTCAGTCGTCGATGACCTGACTTCTCAAAACCTAAAGCATCGGTGACCTTTTGGTGACCCGGGTGCCCTCCCCTAGTGAGAGTACTTGCTTTGAATCGATACCAGTTAGTGGTTCCTCTCAGTACTTTGAATACAATCAGTTTTTTTAAAAATTATATCAACCTATTTTTCGCTCTTAACATTGGGAAAGAATTCTACGATGAGTGAGCGATACATATAAGATATTTGAGAAAATATCTCTCCGTGCCCAAATAAAATATTCGTGGAGTTTTCCTACGAAGTCGAAAAATGGATTGTTTATTAAGACAATAAGAATTGACTTCAAATTATATTCAACCCCTGAATCATAATTTTTGAGTTGGCCGACTTATCATCATGTACAGTTGAACTCATCCATTAATTAATTCATTCATTCATTTAATCATAAATTCACTCATCCATCCATTCACTCATATATTCCTTCATTCACTTAATCATCCATGCATTTATAAATTCCTTCCCTCATTTATCCATTCATTCATTCATTCATTCATTTAATCATCAATCCATTCAGCAAACTCATTCCCTCATTTATTCATCCATTCATTCATTCAGTGAATCCTCCATCTATTCATCAAATTCATTCACACATTTATTCATCCATCCGTTCATTCATTCAACTATTCATTTAATCATTGATTCATTCATGTCTTCATCAACATGTTTATCATTTTCCCGTCTATTTCTCCCCAAGGTTTGTCTTGGATTTTTGGCTTCCTGACCATCGAGGACGCTCGCACTGTTTTCCAGTACATTTTCTGCATCACGGCCTCCCTGCAGGGCTTTGTCATCTTCCTGATGATGACGGCCAGGGACAAGACAGTGAGAGGATTCTGGAAATCCATTTGTTGTCGGTGCATGAGTGACAGCCAGAAGCAGAAGACATATCGCACTTGGGGAGAAAAGGGTAGGACCTGTTGTGATTTGGTTGTTTTTGTTGTTGTTGTTGTTGTTTTTTTTGTTTGTTTTATTTTTAGTTCTTTATAATGCGTTTGTGTGTGTGTGTGTGTGTGTGTGTTGTTGTTGTTGTTGTTGATGATAATGTTGATGATGGTTGACGATGATGATGGCGGTGTGGTGGTGTAGTAGTAGTAGTAGTAGTAGTAGTAGTAATAGTAGTAGCAAAGTAGTAGTAGTAGTAGTAGTAGTAGTAGTAGTAGTAGTACTAGTAGTAGTAGTAGTAGTAGTAGTAGTAGTAGTAGTAGTAGTAGTAGTAGTAGTAGTAGAGTAGTAGTAGTAGTAGTAGTAGTAGTAGTAGTAGTAGTAGTAGTAAGTAGTAGTAGTAGTAGTAGTAGTAGTAGTAGTAGTAGTAGTAGTAGTAGTAGTAGTAGTAGTAGTAGTAGTAGTAGTAGTAGTAGTAGTAGTAGTAGTAGTAGTAGTGTAGTAGTAGTAGTAGTAGTAGTAGTAGTAAGTAGTAGTAGTAGTAGTAGTAGTAGTAGTAGTAGTAGTAGTAGTAGTAGTAGTATAGTAGTAGTAGTAGTAGTAGTAGTAGTAGTAGTAGTAGTAGTAGTAGTAGTAGTAGTAGTAGTAGTAGTAGTAGTAGTAGTAAGTAGTAGTTAGTAGTGTAGTAGTAGTAGTAGTAGTAGTAGTAGTAGTAGTAGTATAGTAGTAGTAGTAGTAGTAGTAGGATAGTAGTAGTAGTAGTAGTAGTAGTAGTAGTAGTAGTAGTAGTAGTAGTAGTAGTAGTAGTACTTGTTGTTGTTGTTGTGCTGCTGCTGCTGCTGTTGTTTTAATTGTTGTTGTTGTTGTTGATGATGATGATGATGATGATGATGATGATGATGATGATGATGATGATTATGATGAGCTATCTAATCACTGCTAGGTGGCCATAGGATTCAGAAAAAGAACCAAATAAAAAAAAAAAACTTGACATAACCCTGGCCGACACCTTTACTTATTTATGACACAAATTTCCCTACAAACTAAACAATCCGTAGTGGAAGTGGCGTGGATCCACGTTTTCTGACAGATCAATAACGTAAGTTGTTATCCATGGCCTCAGAACGGTTTTATGTCGATGTAAGTCAGACGCTGAAAATTGATACCAAGCTGCTAGAAGCTGTGGACTGTAAAAAGTAATAAACAAAAATGAATGTAACAGCTTCAAAAAATTGTTTGGGTTTTTTTTTATTGGCTGAAGAAGGGTTTTGAACCCGAAACGTTCCGTCTTGGGTATTTTGTTCTTTTTTTTGAAGCTGCTATATTCATTTTTGTTTATTATTAAATCTATTGTCGTAAATGTGAAGTTTGTGATCATAATTTTTACATTTTTCTTAAATAGAAGAACCTAAATAATGGCTTAAACAGCTAGAATTTTTATTTCAGATGTCTATTCATTTTCAAATTTAATAAATTCACTTTTTGGCATGTTATACACTCCAGTGCGGTTTCCTCAAACACCCTTTTTCCTCGAACTCATTTGAATGTCCTCATTTTTTTTTCTGTATTATTAATTATTATTTGTTCACGGTTTTGTCGAACTACGTTTTTCTCGAGCTTTTTTTTGTGTGCAAGTCTCGAGGAGTTCGAGTAAACCATACTTGAGTTTATAGTGTGTTTGCTGTTTAAACCATTGTGTGGGCTCTTCTAGTAAAAGCAAAAAGTAAATGTAATGAACTCAAAAGTTCATATTTCCGACAATAGATTTTATTGGTATACTGTATACTTCAGCTCGACATAATTCTAGTTTTGGTGATGCGTCCCATCTGACATAACCAACTAAAACAATAACAAGAAATGAAGTGACTAGGAAAGTACCAGAAGACAATAGAGAACAAAAATTTCGCGGCGGCGATGGGGGCTCTTACCCGCGACCTTAATGGTAGGAGGACAACTCCATCTGTCCGGAGTGGGCGTGACTCTACCGTTTGAGCTATCAACCACCCGGTTCGCGGCAGTGATGGGGGCTTGAACCCGCAACCTTACCTTATGCGTCCCATCTGACATAACCAACTAAAACAATAACAAGAAATGAAGTGACTAGGAAAGTACCAGAAGACAATAGAGAACAAAAATTTCGCGGCGGCGATGGGGGCTCTTACCCACGACCTTACTGGCAGGACAACTCCGCCTGGCCTGGGAGAGCGTGACTCTACCGTATGAGCCCAGTTCGCGGCGGTGATGGGGGCTCGAACCCGCAACCTTACCCGGGTGGATAGATCATACGGTAAAGCCACGCTCTCCCCGGCCAGGCGGAGTTGTCGTACCAGTCAGTAAGGTCGCGGGTTCGAACCCCCATCGCCGCCGCGAAATTTTTATTCTCTGTTGTCTTCTGGCACTTTCCTACTCACTTCATTTCTTGTTATTATCAACATAAGTGCCTGCTCCACTCACTTTTTTTTTTTTTGTAACTAAAACAATCTATTTGTATTTGTCATTGACACAGGTACCGGATCGAGCTCCAACAGTGGCGTCCCGTCTGTGACCAGAACCAACAAGACGTATTTGGATACCAGCCGTGGGACCGCTTCCCAGACAAGCCTATCCGTCAGCGAACAAGCCCCGCCTACTTTGGGCGACGTTCCTCTCGGAGTCAAAAGAAAAGGGTACGGAAGCGAGTCGGTCTTATTCTAACAGTTTTGTAGCGCTTCCGGGGGGTTAATTAAGGGCACTCAGTGGAACGCCAGTAAAACACGTTCGGATATAACAGGGACCTGGCTAAAACAGAGTACAGGGATTGGTTAAATCCCCGTTTTTCTTCCTTTTTGCCTGGAGTAATATTTACCAGCTATATTCAGAGTCAATTGGTCTATTAACCCTTAATTGTTTTATATTAATACATTCGGCCCCCCAAAAGCGAGGTCTTCCTTAGAGTCCCAGGTTTTCGGAATTTTTGCCAAGATGAGGGGTCATCTAAATCGATTGATACACGAAGGACACGTTATCTGACCACGTTATTTTAAATACGTGTCATTCATGGGTCCGGCAATGAATTGATTAATTCGCAATATCTGTGTCTCCTCACGATAGAATAATATGTGCCAGATTGAGTTCGCGGGTTACATCATATTTTATTGTGCTATATCGTTACTATTCGCTGATCCATGATGGTGACGTTAACAACTCAAATGTTGTATTCATTCTGCTTTTTACAATGATAATTTAAAAAAAAAAAAACAACCTTTCCCCATTTACGACCTCCGTCTCAAAACAGTATCATGCCGAGATGAGGTTGATTCTATTCTAAAAATTGAATTTATAGTATAAAATATGAGACCTGATTAAAGTTGTTTTGTTTTGTTTTGTTTTTTAAAGTTTTATTGAAGAGAATTATTGACATTTCATAAAGTTACAAAAACTAATATTTCACCTCTTAGGGAATTTTGACCATGAAATCACTTTTTTTGGCATCTTGTTCACCCCGATATTAAACCGTTTTGAGACGATGGGTCACATTTGGTCCAAAACAATTTCTATTTCATTCAGATAATATTAAGCTAAATCCCTAAATTGGCCAAATTTTCCCAAACCCGAGATTTTAGAGTTCCTCTTTAAAATAAAGACTGCTAACGGTGAAGGCATAATGGTTGTGACCGTGCGATCAGGTGGGTGTTTGTCCATTTCAAACGATGAATAAACAAAATCAGCGATAAATCGGGGGTGGGGGGATTGGGAATAATAGTAGCGCTAAATTTTGGAGTGATATTGTCACAACATACTGACCGAAGTAATCATATTATTATCTAGAGGATTTTTGATTTTCTTTTCTATTTTTTAAATTTATCTATTTATTGATTCATTCATTTATACATTTATCTATCTATTTATTTATGTATTCATTCAATTATTATATCAATTTGTTTTTTTCTCTCAGTTAATAAGTTTCCAGATTTTCAGTTAAAGAATGAGATTAAGTTTAGAACTTTCCATGCAGTCTTGTTTATCTATTTATTTATTTACTTAACTATTTATACATCTAAATATAAATATATTTGTCATAATATTTTTATTTATTTTATTATAATTTTTACCCGTTAGAGTTATTTACAGGTTATGAGTATCACAGAGTTTTTTATTTTTCCAGCGGATTTTAGTTGTTTAATTGCACAGGAAGGATACAGGTTAATCATTATAATGCATCCCACACACTTAACCAGCTAACTTTTGTGCTATGGAAAAGACAACACCAGTTTCAATATTTCGCCAGAAAACTCGTCCTCCAAATATCGATCTATTAAAATGACCCTCATCTTGGCAAAAGCTCTCGAACCTGGGACTCTAAGGAAGACCTCGCGAGGTCCCAGGTCTGAAAGTTTTTGCCAAGATGAGGCTCCTTTAAATCGATCGATATTTCAAGGACGAGTTTTCTGGCCAAATTTTTAAATACGTATTTTGTTTTGTTTTTCGTTTTTATTTTTTCCAGTGTACGGCAGTTAACTGGTTAATGAAAAAAGTTCAGCTTTGAACAGTATTGGTTATGATATAAAACTTTTACTATTTTTCACAACCCATGTTTTTGTTGGGGTTCTTTTTAACATACAATACTCGCTGGATTCTAGCGCGCCCTCGGGAGAAGCCGTAAAGCGTGCTAGAATCAGAGCGTGCCGAAATCCGATGCTCATGCTCATGGGAGGTAACAAATACATTCGGGCACCCAGCTCCAGCGTGTTGTATTGCAGAGTGTGCTGGAGTTCGGCGTGCTAGAATCCAGCGGGTACTGTATATACATTACAATGAGAAGGAAAATCGCCTAACAGGCGTCATGTACCGTTCTACATGTTACGTGTTGCTGTTGGTCAGGGACCCTTTGTAAAGCGTTTTGAGCACATTTAGTGGATATTGCGCTAATAAAAGCTCTAGAAAGCTCTAGAAGAATATCATAAGCGTGGCAGCAGCTGCCTCGTGTGATATGTTTGCAGACCTGCCTACTTCCATGAAAAATTCGTAGAATTACGAAATTTTGGCTCCAATTTTAGAACGTCATGAGCATCTCTAAGTCATTAAAACTTTTTGAAATGAAGGTTGATGCCAGGGTACATAATTTTAGAACTTAAGAAGTGTTATTTCATCATTGTGAGGGTAAATTGTTGATCTATAGAGGTGATTATAGCGACTTCTAATTTTATCTCCTAAAACTACGAATTAAAAAAAAATTCACGAAGGCAGGTTTGCGTTTGTATAGAGAAATGAAGTAAGAACGTAAAGTTTTATGTAGCTACATTACATATATCATATCATTTATTTACTTTAATTTGTTATGATAATCACCAGTTGATTACTGTATTTTATTTGAAGTCTTAGATTCTATTCAGTTTACACATGTTTTACACTTAATAATTCTACTACCTCCATTGATATTTATTCTTATGCAATCTTATTGAAGAGATTTTATTAGTTGTATATTTATCATAAATGTTACCCACTGTCCCAAAACGGTATTATGTTGACACGGTCTAGATGTCTATTGTGGAATTTATAGTCAAAAGTGGAAATATCAAACAAAGCGAACATTATGGAGCAGGCACTGGTGCAGGATAAATATATGAAAAAAGTGTGTATAAAACAGAGCCAGACAAAGCATATAGAAAAATACAAGACAAAAAAATCCCATAAAATCAGTCTGCCTTGAACCTGTGACCTCGTGAGGTCTTCCTTAAAGTCTTGGGTTTGAGAAGTTTTGCCAAGATGAGAGTTATTTAAATCGATCGATATTCGAAGGATGAGTTTTCTGGCAAATGTTTTTAATACGCCTCTCTCCAGAATTAACTGATAAACTTGACAAAATCTAAAACCTCAAATTTCTGATCACATGAGAGTTATCAAAATCGATCGAAATTTGAAGGATGAGGTTTCTGGTTAAATTGTTCAATACACCTCTTTCCGGAATTAACAGTTAAAACGTCACAAAATCTAAAAGCTCAAATTTCTGGTCACATTAGCTTTAATATTGATATGACTTTTTGTAATCTTGTTGACCATGACATAGTACCGTTTTGAGACGATATGCCACAGTTTCAACCAATTATGGTTTGTTATATTTTACTCTATGTGATTTTATATATTTACCCATTTGGATTTTTACAAGTTTTGTTCATTAAATTTCATAAAATTTCGTCTCGTCTTTTCATCAAACAGAGAAAACGAGTTAGACAACATTCAGATCGCTGTACAGGAAGAAGATGAAACCAACAGTATGGTAGAACACTGAACAGAATTGTTCTTAGAGATGAAATTGATAGCAAAGATCCACGTTAGAATTAAGGTTAATTCAATCAATTAATTTCAAACACTGAACAAAAATATTTCATAGCATAAAACTAGAATGAAAGCCTGATTATAATTTTGACTATTTTATTCTTGATTTAAGGATGAACCTTTCCACCAAATGGTGTAAAAAGGAAATGAAACGCCATCTTTCAACAAGATATCATTTTGATATCACAAAACAGCAGAAAAAAAACCGGAAACGAAACAACAAAACAAACTTTTAAAAACATTTGTTGTCGAATCGCTATAGGCAGACGACAAAAAATTTAGATTAAACTTGAGAGCTGCGCCCTAAAAGAAAAATCAACCGTAAATATACAATTCCAGTTTTGAAAAGAAAAATTTATAAGAATTTCCTTTAATGTTGAACTGAATTATTGATGATAAAATAGCACAGTGAAAATAATCCAACAAAGACATCGGCTGAAAAATCGGTTCGTTTCTTTCTTGATGGAACGTCTTTGCGAGGCGCATCTCTCTAGACGAAGAGAGAAAAGCACTGTCAATTGATAAACCGCCATGTAAAATTCCCTAAATTATTGCCGGACAATAACAAACATTCATATTTTCATTTTGGTCAGAAAACATTTACTGAATGCATCCGTTGTGGTTAATTATAGATTAAGTCGACCATCAGCTTGTGGTCAATGGTAGATTAAGATGACCACCAGCTTGTCAACCAGTTTTAAAATCGAACCTTCTCAGGGTGCAACATTCATCTTTTTTTATGTTTTCGACAAGTCTAGATCTAAATTATACGTTATTCTCTCTAAGAGCAAACATGATTAAAACATTGGCATCCCCATCCTCGAAAAGATCTAACATAACACCGTTTATACAATAGTTAAATATAATATATATATATATATATATATATATATATATATATATATATATATATATATATATATATATATATATAATTGAAAATAACACTAGTGGCATTTAACATCCATAAGGCGATGGGCATTCGGCAAGTTTTTATACTAATGAATTTATATGCGTGAAAAATATTCAGTCAGTGTTCTATCATGCTTTAATAGTATGGGTAAAATGCGTGACAACAACAATCGAAATATATGAGAATTGCTCAAGAGACGATACATAGGCATTTGACTTTAAACGTTCGGTCCTGTTCCCATTTTCAGCACACCAAAATGCTGATTTTAAATAAGTTTGGAATTTACAGTGTGTTGATTAGTTGGCACGAAAAATAAGAAGAGATGAAAGTCACGTTTGGTCAATCCCGCCAGTCAGTGGGCAAAATGACGTGAAATTGATATCTTTATATATTTTTTTTAAGGAACACCTTAGAGTATAGGGAATGAGATTAGTGGAAGAGTAGCGTCCCTTGATTTGACGTCATCTTAACTTACAGAGAGAACGTCAATTTGGTTTTGAAGTGTCTCAAGCCGCTTTCACCGGAAGCGAGGACAAGAGACGCATGCGCACAACCAACATGACGTTCTCTCTCTAATAACTTTTCGCCGGTGACGTCACAGACTATGGGTGACGTCCAATCAAGGGACGCTACTCTTCCGCCAATCTCATTCCCTATATGACAGACAATTCAAAATCTCTCTCTCTCTCTCTCTCTCTCTCTCTCTCTCTCTCTCTCTCTCTCTCTCTCTCTCTCTCTCTCTCTCTCTCTCTCTCTCTCTTTCTTTCTTTCTTTTTTATGATACGGGTCACTAGAAAATTACTAATGTCAAGAAATTGAAAAAAAGGAATGAGTCATTCAATGTTACGAGATATTAACTGAAGCACACCAATGTGTGGACTGACCAAACGTTACTTTTACCCCTCCCCTCCGCTATCCCTAAAGGAAAAGAAAAGGAAGACTTTTTAAATGCCCTCTGTCAACCTACTCGGAAACGTCTCATGAGTAGACTTGTTGCATTTCGACTGTACGTTTATCACACTCTTGAGGTCATCGGTTTCATCATAATATGCCTGTCACCGCCCCAACACCCTGAGTCTGATTGGTAATTCTAGGAAACATTTAGTTTAGTTTCTTTTTGAGTGCTTATAGCTTATAATTTTTGATCTGCCACATGACTCACTAACAAAAGTATATTTTTGTCTTAGCTTTCTTGAAATTTTACCATATGCTTCCTACAGCTAATGAGGATTCCAAGTGTAGATTATTTATTTTCTCATTTATGGCAAATCTCTCATAAACAATATAAAGTCGGATTCAAAACTACTGGATATCCCAGCAGGAAAAAACAAGCTTATAGCTTATAATTTTTGATCTGTCACATCCCTCACTAACACAAATTTTCTTTACCTTTCTAAAAAGAAAATTGTCTTAGCTTTATTGAAATTTTACAGCTTTCCATATGTTTCCTACAGCTATAGAGGATTCCATGTGTATATGATTTGTTTTCCCATTTATGACAATCGCTCATAAAAAATATAAAGTTAATGATTTGTTTTCTCATTTATTGCCAAGCCCTCAGAGACAATTTAAAGTTAATGATGTGTTTTCTCATTTATTGCCCATCTCTCATAGACAATATAAAGTCTGATTTAAAATTACTGGATAGCCCAGAAGGATAACAAAAAATAGTTAGAGACATTATTGATGCCAAACAAATTTTCTCACCATCTTGAATACAGTGTAAGATTTGATTCCCATTCATATATTATAATCTGTTGAAAACTTGACAATATAAATATAAAATATCTATTTCATAATGGCCTTGTTTGGCCAATTTTCCTTTAGCAGTTTTACAGTATAAATATACACTGTCAGGAAGAGGAGGATGACATTTTATACGCCATAGTATGAATTGGAACAACCAATGATCGTTGGTATCCACGGGAAAGGTGCATTTGCCGGCAATGGATGTCATGCCAAGCAAATGAAAGCATGGAAATTGTAAAGGAAGAATACAAATCAGAAAAAACAGGCTTGTTAGATTTCCTAATATTTGTGAAATACTTTTTTTAAAAGTAAATAGTCACGTGCTTTTGTCGAGTAGATCTTAGATTTTATATCATCATACCTAACTATCATCAGCGTTGCTTTGATTGTAGATTTGCATAACAAAGGAAAAGAAAAGATTTTACACTAATGCTTTGTACATAAGACTTTATGTAATGCCCCAGTTTACTTCCATATTGTAACATACGATTTGTATCGTCCTTGAATTTACAAAGGATCATTTTTACCTCATTTACCTTAAATCAGTTATCAATTTTTTTTTTAAATTAAAGACCCATTCTATGTTCATATAGAACACATACAATCTCATTCCAAATACAAAGTGAACCCCTTAATTTTATCTGTACCACATCAGATCCATAATATTATATGTCACAATATCATTATATCATGCCGTGGTTGACTTTGTCTTTGTTATGGAATCTTTTATCATCAACATTGTCAAAGACCCTCTTAATCTCAACGATATAAATGAACCACTTCATCTAAATTCAGAATGAACCACAGACCCATTTCATGTGAACAAAAAATCATCGCAATACGCGTCTCTTCCATTAAATTTAAGACCCCAATTCAAGAAATTCGCACTCACAAATGAAACAAATTTTACTTCCAGCATTACCAGTGAGCAATTTTGTCATTTGCGATATAGCATAGACCTATCTTATCTTTGTACACACCCATTTTAGTCTCATGCCATATTGCAAATTGACAGTACAACCATTTTCTATCCTTTAAAATTCCAAACTTTGACCAACTTCATATACAAACTCAATTTCCAGCTGGACACATTTCATAGTCAAATAACACAATACCTCAGGAAACTAATTTCATGTATTAACTATCGTTGTGTCGTTGTTTTAAAAATAGACATCTCCTGTATTATATTTGGCCCTCTTGATTTTAAACAGCACATTATACTGTTTAACTATCCGAAGAGATGACTATAAGACATAAGATATTATTTGCTTCTTCTTTATTTGCAAGCTATGCTGATGATTCTATATCCAATAAGTAGGACAAAATTTTCAGAAAGTGAGGACTCAGTTTATCGGGACGTGACTGTATTGCACGCCTTGTCTCTCATTCTAGCATATCCACATATTTATCACCAAATTATTATAACATACACATATCAATTTCATCTCAATTTCGATAAATAGTTTGTTTTTTCTTTTTGTTGTTCTCTAAATAATACCATAGCTATACTATTATAGAGTTATTGTGAACAAAAGAAAAACAAAAACCAAAGGTGGCAGGGTCTTGTGCAAGATATATTATACATCTGAATCTGAATGAATGATGCAGACAAAACAGAAAGAAATATACAAGAAAAATACATTTTCCCTAAAGAATTATCCACCCTGGACTAGAGATTGAACCTCTGAATTCAGACCTAACCTTTGCCAGCCATCGGAAGGCTCATATTGGGGGCGTATGGTGACCTTTTTCTTGTAGCTTTCTTTCTTCGTTTTAATTGCAATTTACAATTCGAACTTTTTTCCAGCTTTTTACATATGTATGGTAATTTTGAAAATGAATAATATTAGTATTATTGTAACAAAAACTTATGATATTGTAATAATCACACATAGCTTCCTTAAGTAACGTGAGAAAATATTTTCATAATTAGTTTTTTCTTATCTTACAGCTGATAATCTAATCGATGTGTACTTATATACAAGTCTGCCAACCCAAATTTTTGTAGTCTCATTGTTGTAATGGATATACTCTCAAATTAATGCCAAGATACTCTCACTTTACTACTCTTCTCAGTGACTCAATACGTATATATATATAAGTACACGGATAGTTTCAATTTTGCTTTCAGGTAATTTTCATCGAAAGTTTTTTGTATATTTTCATTGTTAACTTGAAGTTCATTTTATGATGTAAAACTGAAAAGTCAATTTCTGGTATATTTCTTCTTTTTTTTTTTTTTTGGGGGGGGGGGGGGGGAGGGGAGGCAGGAAGGGGGGGGGGTGATAGCGACGTGTACATAAATGCAGGTCTGACATTCGAACATCCTGATGGGCATAGCTAAACATTGTTGTAATGGACAATATTTTGAGTCGTTTTTATTTTTTAGATTCCCATTACAAAAATGAACACATAAGGAATTGGATTATCAGACCTGCAAATAAGTGCACGTCGGGTGATACCCTTAAGGTAATGTCTCTCTTGGAATTTGATATCTTCGTTTAATTATTTTGAAGTACACTTTTCATTGTTTTTATTAAAATTTTACATTCGGTTTTTAAGATATCTTCCAGTTTGTAATTCCTAACGAAATGTATTCGCTTATATAACAAACAGCAGCTGTCTCCAACAAAATGTTATTGTTATGACGATGATGATATATTATGAACTTCTTTCAGTACCTTACTGTTTCTCAAATTGTTGCCATTCGTATCAATCAGGTAATATGACGGAATGTATTTGATGAATGATAATCAGAATGTAAACATGTATTTTTTGTTAGTTTGCTTGGTTGGGGTTTTTTTCTGTTTTTTTTTTTTTTTTTTTTTTTTGGGGGGGGGGGGGGGGCGGTTTGGGGGGGGGGGATGTTTGGGTTGTTTTTGTTGTTGTTTTTGTTTGTTTTTGTTTATTTTTTGGTCTTTTTGTTAAGATGTGTGTTGTTTTCTTGTTGGCTTTCTTTTTGTTTTGTTTTGTTTGTGTGTTTTTTTCTATGTATTTATTTTTTCTTTTTGGTTTTGTATTTGGTGGGGAGTGAGATCCGGGCGGGGGGGGGGGGGGGGTCGAGAGTTCAGGTTTATGAAACAAAACTTACTCTCCTTAATAAAGACAATCATTTTGACTCAAATTTTACGAGTTTACTTTAACTTTAGATTTGTTTTTAAATCAGGCTAACTCCGCCATACCGTTAGGAGACGATTGGTCCCAATTTCCATTGATCTCCTCCGCGAGGACGAGAGACGCATGCGCACAACCAACATGACGTTCTCTCTCTAATAACTTTTCCGCCGGTGACGTCACAGACTATGGGTGACGTCCAATCAAGGGACGCTACTCTTCCGCTAATCTCATTCCCTATATAATAAGACAAATAAATGTAATCAATGTCATCTACCTTACCTTACCTTACCTCACCTCACCGGAGATCCGTCTCCCCACAGAGTTTGAATGTCATGGAACGCCACGGGCCATCACGGGTAGTCGTTTATATATTTGTGCCAGTTGTTGCCTCCACATTTCAGGACTTCCTTGGTTTGCCTCGTGCCTTTCTGTCAGTTACTTTTCCATCTAGCGCTGACTTTTTAATATATATATATATATATATATATATATATATATATATATATATATATATATATATATATATATATATATATATATATATATATATTGGATGGTGTTGTGTCTCCGAGCGTGTCCATTAAAGTTCGGTTTTCTTCTTTTAACTTCAGCCAACAGTTTTCTGGACCTTTGTCCTGCATTAATAAGAAACATGATGTTTGATTTCTTTCTAGTCCAAGGTATTCTTTGACTATAAATACAATTTTCAGCATCCCGACATAATACCGCTATGAAACGATTAGTCACAGATTATACAATATGATGGTAACAAAAATGAGGCAGTTTTATTTCTATTGATCACTGTGTGTCATCACACTGTTAAATTTCACATACATGATAGAGAGAGAGAGAGAGAGAGAGAGAGAGAGAGAGAGAGAGAGAGGGAGGGGGGATAGTTGTGGGCGGAGGGAGGGGGCAAATAGAGAATGAAAGTAGGAGAGTATGTGCACGTGTGTGTGTGTGTGTGTGTGTTTTTGTGTGTGTGTGTCTGTGTGTGTGAAAGAGAGAGATAAATAGAGACAGTCAGAGAGAGAAAGAGATAGAGACAGAGAGAGAGAGACAGAGAGAGACTGAAAGAGAGAGATAGAGAGAGAGAGAGAGAGAGAGAGAGAGAGAGAGAGAGAGAGAGAGACGTTAGTGAAATAATGGCACAATTCTATTTTTATTGATCTACAACTATCACCAAACTGTAAACTTTTTTATTCTAATGTATAAATCTTACACATTTGAGAGAGAGGGAGAGAGAGAGTACGTGTGTATGTGTATGTGTGTGTGTGTGTGTGTGTGTTTGCATGTGTGTGTCCAATTGTAATAAAGTTTCTTACATCCTAAACCTTTTGTGCTTTTTTTTTCATCATCATCATCATCATCGTCGTCGTCATAATCATCATCATCATCATCATCATCATCAAGCAACAATGAGAATGGTCATTGTCCAGATAGTGACAGTAATAGCAGACTCTGGTCCAAAAGTATCTTTGAGTCAAATACATAACACACACAACTCGACTCAGATGTAAATGAGTACCAGACTCCTGAATTGCCTTTACAAATCAGAAAAGATAGGCGGAGAAACGTGTGTCAGACGCATTATTGAAGATGCCCCATGTACAAGCCGAATGAAATCCCTGAGATATTTTTACTTATCTTCCCTGAATTCGGAAACGGACGCACTTACAATATTGGGGTCGACAGTTTAAAACACGGTTCCGTGGAACGGATGGGTCGTTTCCTTTGAACTGGTAGAGAAATTGTCGGATTCCTGTAAGTGGAGGTGGCAGCCAACAGACTAAGACCCAGGGCCTATCCAGAGGCAGATTCCATTCATCTGGAGGTTCTGGGTGGTTCGTCCACTTGCACTCGTTGTGGTAACCGTCCAGAGAAAGTTGCATTGTGACCCAGCTGCCGGGTAAATTCACGCGTAGCGGTCGTAAATTCATGGCCTAACACTGTAAAACGAAAATGACGTCGAAATACAAGACGGCGGCGACCTAAGAAAACAAAATGTCGTGAAATATAGTTGTAGTTGTAGTCAAAAGTTTATCCAGTGGGATCATTTTATTTTCTTCCTTGAGCAATGCCAACGACAACTCACCAGGCGGTGCTCTAACCTAAAAACGACGTCTTCCATCTTCATTAAGTTTAAATGGCATAGGGGTGGATGCTCAGGGATTTCTAACAAGAAAGCCAAAAATCTCGTATTTCTACGATTTTTTTCGTAATAATAGGCAGTCTGAAAAATCAATATAAAGATGCAACATAAAACTTAAATATGTCTAATACGCATGTTGTTTATTTATTCCTGCAAACAAAACCATGATTTCTGACCATTGATGTCATAATTAGGACCGCCTGAGATACCTTTCATAGCAAGCAGTCATTAAAAAATATTTGGAGCCACAAACTCTTGACACTTGGGAAGGCTTATTTCCTCTATACTGAAACTGTAAAGTTGGGTTATTTTCAGAGGCGATTAGCTGAAGTGCTTGCATCGCGGACAACGATGTCGCGTTGTGTATTTGCCCTGCGTTAATCACATCATGTATGCGTCTTATCAACAAAGGTTGAATTTGTCTGACTTTTGACAAAAGACGGTTACATTATTTTTTCATTTATCAATCTGTTTAAACTATGCCATTTTTAATTCTAAAAAGCAAAAATAGAAGTGGCAGTGGTGCATAACACAAAACAAGCCAATAGCGTCACGCCACTGATTTATATCATTATTGATGCTTTGCCTCACAACATCCGCCAGCAACATAAAACGTACCAACACACAAAATTATATGTAACCTTTAACGTTTACAGTCTGACTGAAAGAAATTAGTGAAAACAAATCAGCCAAAAGGCAGTATATAAAAAAAAAACAAACAAAGAGCTGAGAGACGTCAACAGTCAACTTCGTTCCTTCTTTTATCATTAATAGTTATAGGCTTTGTGTAAATAGAAAAAAAGTTATAGGCCAAAAGACATTTAAATATCTTTCCATAAGTGATATTAATATGAAAAAAGATAATCAAATATTATATTTTTTTTTATCGTACTTCGAGTTCTTAATTAGGGTATATAGACTCATTATTAATATTAAACAGCATTTTTTAAATCATTCATTTATCACTTCTTTCAGAATTATTTTTTTTATTTGTACTAAAAAAATCAACACGTGCATCCCATAATCAGATTAAAGTGAAAGTGAAAGGTCAGTAAATTCATGATGGATCAGAGTCTGTCATAGTACAAGAAGTTTGGAGGGGAGAAATATTTTCATGACGACATGATGATTTTACACTTTTGTCACAGTTACGTTTGTCAAAGGGAAATAACACAAATTATATACGATGCAAATAGAATTGGAGGCGTTCTATCCCTTTAATTCACAGTCGTATGGGTGTGTTTTTTGATACTTTGTTATATCCAGCAGGGTAAACTTGTTTGTGAAATGTTGCATTTTGATATTGGTTTTTAACTTTGTAAAATTTAAGGCAGATTGTAATTTTCTTCATTCAAACCTACCAAGAAATAGTTTTGAACAGTGTCAATGTGTTGAAAGCACGGCAGATAGCAGACAAGAGGAAAATAAAAGTAAAAATGCTAATTAAAATAAACGAGTAGAGAAAAGAAACGAAACAAATTTACACTTCCGATGCCTCATAAAAATATGTTTGGCCTTGATGTTTTCTCGAACCTAGTGTGAGGCCAAATAATTTATTGAGTGCGGCCGGCGGCTTACATTCTATTGATCCACATACATCTTGTAGGTCGTTACAAACGTACCTACACCTCGATTAAGGATTTTTTATAAGAATAATCCTTTGTGATTTATCCCAACGACAGTGACTGTGACAGGTAGGTATTTCCAGTTCATCTTTGTCTTTTGTTGTTCCAATTCGCCAAGCAATTTCATTCCCGAGAAATCGGATTCCGGATCTCAATATTGCCATTCTTATGACGCATTTACCGTGTATAATGTTATAATTTAGATGATAATCATGAAATTTCCTTTCACTTTAAAAACACACTACTCAACTCACACTTCCATTCATTTTGTGACAAATAAACTAAAGTTCAATGAGACAATCTGACTTTAGATAGATGATAGATAGCCTAGATAGATAGTAGTGAGCAAGAGTAATTGAAACCACAAATTCCAAGAGAGACATTTTAAGTATAAACTGTGTGGATTTGTTGGGGTCGGTATCTGAAAAAGAAATGCGTCTCTATCAAATCAGTTTGAGTTTGACTGATATTGATGACCTACATTTATCATTGTTATTAATTAGTGTACCGTAGAGATAGCTAACCTACCTTCAGTCCGATCTCTGCACATAGATTAATGATTCATAGATGAGGATGTTATACATGAAAAAAGGACAGTCTTTTGGAACTAGAGTTAGTGAGCCTTTATTATCTTATAGTAGAGCTCAGATGGTGGTGGTATGGAACGGTGCCCGAAAACAACCCTAGACCTAAAAAAAAAAGTTCTTATTCAATAATTCATTTTATTTATTTATGTGTTGATTTATTGAAAGTGGAAAGGGAAAAATACGGCACAGATATGCCTTCCTCATTTCCATGAATTTGTTCTATACATGTTGCCCTTTATAAACTTGCTCTTCAGTTTATTGGGGGTCCCTGATAGCTTAGTTGGTAGAGCACTCACTTCACACTCAATCCAAGTCAAAAGGAACCAATTTTTGGTCCAGGGCGAAGTCGAGATTTTTTTCTGACTATCTGTCCACCCAACAGTGATAGGTTAGCCAAGTCTTATTAGATCCGGTAGAAAGTACTGTGAAATAGACTAACATCCTATTCATAGGCTAGCTAGCAATTGCTATTGCCCGTTTCACGGTTTAGAAACTGGGATAAACTTGGCTCCATGGGCCTAATGGCTTTGAAGGACTACTTCAGTATAGGGAATGAGATTAGTGGAAGAGTAGCGTCCCTTGATTGGACGTCACTGGCGGAGAAGTTATTAGAGAGAGAGAACGTCAAATTGTTTTGCGCATGTGTCTCTTGTCCTCGCTTCCGGTGAAAGTGGCATGAGACATCTCACCGAAAGCGAGGACGAGAGAGACACATGCGCAAAACCATGTTGACGTTCTCTCTGTAAGGTGACGTCCAATCAAGGGACGCTACTCTTCTGCTAATCTCATTCCCTATTGTGTTATTTGGAGGTCCCAAAAGTTCAGTTGGTAATGGCTCGACTCACAAGTACAGTCGCCTTTTATCCCAACGGTATCAAGCCGTTGGTCAGCTCCATAGCCCAGAGGCTGTGAAACACTTAAGTCGTATATAACAAACTCTTATTTTATGAACCCTCTTACTTAATGATTTACTTCACTTCCCTTAAAGAAAAGGTATAATTTTTAAAAATTGTTAATATTGGCAGCAATTTGTTGTAGTATGCCCCCATCATCTAAAGAATTTTTTTTAAAGCATAATAATCTAGATATATACAGTGCAATATCCACTAAACATGCTCAAAGTGGTTTGCAAGGGTCCCTAACCAAAAGCAACACTTAACATGTAGGACGAGACATGATACCTGTATGTGATATCACAGTATTTTTTTCTGACAGAGACAACGCTGTTAATGGTCAGGTACTTCTTTTATACCCGAGTCCCAGGATTAAACTATTCGCTGCTCAGAGCGGGACTCAAACCCTGAACCTTCCCGTCTGAATGCGAGTGCTGGACCACGAGACCACATAGCCGCAAAACTAATGTTTTTGTGATTTGTTTCTATTAAAACAGTAATTTATCTGTTTTCATAAAACTATCTCCATTATTGCCTAACTAAAAGTAATATTTCAAAATTCAAAAATATATGACATTGGTCAGGCTTTTTCAGTCAGTTTTATGAATAATATGTTTGTTTTTTAAAACTAGAAGTGGAAAATGCCCTCTGGCCTTATTATATATAATCCTTTTTTATTTACACACCAGAGCAAGTCAAAGGGCAAAGGTATTTTATTCAGAATGTCAGGTCACGGTCAAGGTTATTCATCGTCAGCATCTCAACCAGGTCCTTCCTCATCCTCCTCAATCAGACACAGCACATCCACAGATGCCCAGGTCCAGGCAAGGGCATGTAATCGTCTGACAGATACTGGAAGTAGCAGAAGAGGTCACAGTGAAGCGGATATGAGTAGCCATTCCACATCAAGTGCCAACAAGACCCATGCTAAGTTTGCCAAGAATTTGACCACCTCTGGCAGAAGGTTTCATTTCTTATTTAATTTAACTCACTCAATCCTAGATATTTTTGCTACATTTCAAAATGGGGAAAAATTATTTAAAATGAGCAAGTGCATAGATACTTATATTCAACTATCATTGACATTTAAACATTAAGAGCATTAGCTTTGATACTACGCCAATAATTTGTCTCAGAAAAAAAAATGTAATAAATAGGCATGGGATAAAAGTAGCCCTGGTATACTACGGATATTGTCAGTGTTATGATTGAGTGAGTTAAACATTAAATTTAATTAATTTATTTTTAGATTCATTTTTTAATATTATATTTAGTCATTTGAAATGTCTCTTTTAATACTGATTCTTGCACACCGAATTCCAATTACCTCTGCAATACGATGCACTAGAGTTGGATGACCAAATGGATGGGTTACCTCCCATGAGCATTGGATTTCGGCAGGTTTGGATTCTAGCACGCTCTTTGGCTTCTCCCTAGAACTTACTAGAATCCATCTAGCACTGTAATTTAAATGACCCCAATGCAAAAGCAATGGGTTTTAAGGATCTGTGGTGTACAAGCAGAGTATTAGTACTGAAGTGTCATACTTAAATTGTTAATCCTTTTTTTTTTTAAGTTGAAATAATGCGTTTGAGATTAAAACAGATTTTTAAATTTTTTTATTTTTTTTTAATTCATATTTTTCTCATTAAATTTAGCAAAGTTTTTGTTTACAAACTTTTGTATGTCAGTATATGTGTTAGTAACTTTGGTATCCAGGCACTCTCACTCTAGCTCTAAATATGTCTTCCATCTACTAAAAGGCAGTAAATAAACTTTCATACCCTTTTGAGAAGTTGAGTCGCAAGGCAATCATTAAAAACTAAAAGGCGATTGAACCAGACTTATCTTTGTTTCTGTAGCATTAAAGGGACAGTAAAAATTGTTTGCTACCCTTTGGATTGGTCTCTTGTCTTGCAAAGTACTTTCTGCAAGATCTAACAGATTCAGCCACTCAGTCACTGCTGGGTGGAAAGGGGGTACTGCAGATATTTTGATTTTGAGGCGAGAGATTTACCAGCTGAGCTCTTGATACCACCTGAGCTACAGAATGATTTTGTTATTTATATTGATATTGCTAAAGAACGAAAAGAAAAAAAATTCTCTATGATTCTCGTTATTTCATTTTTTCAGATTGCAGAGAGAATTAGCAGAAATCACACTGGATCCCCCTCCAAACTGCAGGTAATTTTCATATTATGATTAACTTGTGATTCGATGAAGCAATACAGCACTTTCTGTCATCTTCAAATATATAAATACAGTTAATCCAATCAGTATTTTTTCTTACATTATTCTTCTTTTTGCCTTTCTTCTTTTTGCCTTCTTCTTTTCCTTAGAACTTTTTACTGTGTCGTGCATAACTGTCTTACACCAGCTACCATGTCTGACCAAGGGTCCAAACCATGAAAATTTCCTTCTTTTAACTCACTCAACCCTAACACCGACTATATCCGAAGTTTACACAGTTTACTTTTACCCCATGCCTATTTATTACATTTTTTTGAGACAAATTATAGACGTAGTTTCAAAGCTAATGTTTTATAGTTTTTGAATGTTAATGATAGTTGAATAAAACTATCTATGTAGATGCTCATTTTAATACAATTTTTCCAATTTTGAAAAGTAGCAAAAATTTCCAGGATTGAGTGAGTTAACAGTGGTTCCTGTCTTCCCACCAGCTTTTCCACAAATATTCAAGAACATCCTCGTTTTACTTCAAGATGCAAGTTTTCAACTAAATGCTCCACATGTCTTTCAGACTGGCTGCAGTTTGCAATCATCCAGTGTCTCCTTTTACTGATAATGAACTGGAGTAGCTTAGCTTGTCTCCCAGTTCAGATGATGTGTTTTAAAGTATTTTTTTAATCTGTCAAAAATAGTAGTAGTGGTAGTAGTAGTTCTAGTAGTAGTAGTTGTAGTGGTAGTAGTAATAGTAGTAGTAGTAGTAGTCGTAGTAGTAGTTATTTTTATAGTTTACTATATTAACGTTGGGGTGTAAAACCACCCCATGAGATAGGAATGGGGTAACTCACAATTTTTCTCATCATGGAGTAGAAGTGTAAAACAACCCCATGGGATATGAAAAGGAATACAGTAGAACATGAAAGTAACGTACTCAGAAATAGCGAGAACTCGGAAATAGCGAGTAAAATCTAAATCCCCGTTTTTTTCTCTTATTTGAGTCAATAAAATTAGCATGCAAGTAGCGAGTATGAAAAAGAGGACAACTCGGAAATAACGAGCATTTCCTGCCCCAGCCTAGGACTTCGAACGAAGTAAAGCAAAACACCAGACAAGGGCGATTTAAATATTTTTAGCCTAGTTTCTTTTTTTTTCTTATTTTTCGTTACGAGTAATATTACATAGTTGCCTAGTCGAGAGTACATAGTAGGCGAAACAAATTTGGGTGGGGGTTGGGTGTGTGTGTTTGTGCGCGAGTTAAGCACTGGCAGCCAACAATGTCAACATGCCTCACTTCGCAGCATCGGTCAGCGAGTCGCATTCGTTAATGAACGACACGATCAGCGAGAGAGGGGAGCGTGGAACCATCATTTCAGTGGGTCAGTGATTGAGTGATGCGCTTGCTTACCTCATCAAACATGCCTAGTGCATAGAAACACTCGCACACACACATACACGAAATCTTGATGGAAATGGAAGATTGGATCAACTTCAACCTGTGGCCATCATTACGTGGTTGACGAAGGCCGTGTTCAACCCCGTCCTCACACCCACTTTATCCACACACAGTCATTTGCACGCACGCGCGGCACACGCGCACAAACAAACACACACACACACACACACATACTGTCTTTCCATATTTTTGTACGGCCGAGTGACCTTTCCTGGCAACTCGGGAATAGCGAGAACTCGGAAATAGCGAGTAATCAGGAGTGGACCCGTCGAACTCGCTATTTCCGAGTTCTACTGTATGAAAATTGGGATAGGAATAGGGTTAATTAATGGATGTTTTACACGGCTTTCGTTTAATGTGCATCTGTAGGCTTATTTCTCTCCAATCATTTCCTCATTACCTTAATAAATAACTTTTAGTATATTAATATTTAGGGAGTTGGGACTGTTGTTAGATAAATATAAAATCCTCATCTTCACCATTAATATCCTCTCTATTTTTCAGTGCCGGTCCCAAGGGGGACAATTTGTACGAGTGGAGTTCCACCATCATGGGCCCCAAGGCATCGGTGTACGAGGGTGGCGTTTTCTTCCTGGACATCCAGTTTACCACAGATTATCCTTTTAAACCACCCAGGGTGAGTTTTAAGAGGAAAATCTGAATTTGCCAAATCTGGCTCCAAAAAAATAAAACGAAATGTGTACAACAATTAAATCTAATATTTAAAAAGTGGCGGGACTGCCACTTTCTCAATCCCCAGATTTGGCAAATTCAGATTTTCCTCTGGATTCTGATTTTCCAACCAAAGTTTTTAAGATAAGATCAACTCTATTTATCCACTTCTGGAAATTTGCATCAGGCACTGCATCAATTCTAAAGTATTTTAAAGAGACAAGTCATGAAAGTATTTTCTCAACAATTATACTATTTTACTAAAATATGATGCACTCTTTTCTGATGTAAAATATGACAAATTAAAGTCACATGATGATGCTGTAAAAAATATTGCAGCTTCAAAAACCAATTTTAAAAAATGAAATGCATAAAAGATATCCCCCCCCCCCCCCCCCCCCCCACCCCGGTTTAGACCCTTCCTAAGCCAATAGTATCAGTAATACGAAAATTTTATGATTTGATATGATTTGTAAAATCCTGAAAGACATTTGTGCAGGTCTACCATTGTTGTCTTGTCAAGAAAGAAGTAATTTCCACTAGATCTAACAGATACCCAATCACTGCCGGATGACAGGGAGTTCATAAAAAAAAACAATAACCTCAACTTCACATTGGGATCGATCCTTGTCCTCTATCAAGTGAAGGGAGTGCTCTAGCAGCTTAACTGTGAGGGACATCCGTAAAAGATTTAATTATTGATTTTTGTTTCAGGTGGTTTTTCGTACCAGAATCTACCACTGCAACATCAACAGTCAGGGTGCCATTTGTCTGGACATCTTGAAGGAACACTGGAGTCCAGCTCTCACTATATCCAAGGTATGGTCATACTTTTTTTGTGTCACCGGAATGGAGCGTGCCACATGGGGGAGAACCTGAAAAAGTGTGTATAGAGCAGTAGGGAAAAATACAAGGAAAAAAAACATCCCCAAAAAATCAGCCTAAGTCGAAGCAGACTGATTTTTTGTTTTTTTTTTGTTGTATTTTTTCCCTGCCACATCTGGCACTATTCTTTACAGACTTGTTCAAGTCCCTATCTTATTCTAGTGCCTGCCCACTAATTCGTTCTTTGATATTTTCAAGTGGAAGAGGGGTGGGTGGGGGAAGGGGGGAGGGGGGTAGAAAGAAAGGTTCTCTTGTTTTCCTTTTTGTACCCACTATGATTTTGTCATCCTTTCCATGCTGCATTCTGTCTTGGAATGAGACTTCTATATTTTGGGGGAAAGGGAAGTCACTCTTATTTTCTTTTTTTCTGTTGTCCTTTCCATGATAGTTTCTCAAATTCTGTCTCTGCCTTCGAGTGATTCGACTAGATATTGTGATTGTCCTTTTTTATTATTATTATTATTATTATTATTATTATTATTATTATTATTATTGCGGCTATGTGGTCTTGCGTTATGACACTCGACATGCCCAGGTGTAAAATGAGTACCTGGCCATTAACAGCGTTGTCTCTGTCCAAAATAATTATAAATTCACCAAAAGGCTTCATGTCCCGTCCTACATGTTAATGTTGCTGTTGGTCAGAGACCCCTTGTAAAGTGCTTTGAGCTTTTTTCAGTGGATATTGCGCTATATAAAGCTGAAAAGCTCAATTATTGAATGGGAGATAATTGTTTGTTTGTTGACAAGTTTACACCAAGGACCAAGTCAGTGTTTGGCGACATCAAATCAAATCCTTTGGAAGGATGTGTCTGTGTTTTGTCTAATATACGTTGAATGTATGCTGTCCACTAAAATAAATTTATTGTGTAAAAAGTGTTAAAGAGCTGGTGAAAAACCATGGATTAACTCTTTATATTTTTATAAAATAACTTAAAGAATATTAAACATATAATATATACATTATACAGCAATTTTTAACAATATACTTTTTGATAAATTAACTTTAATGCATTTCAAAGAAATGTAAAGAGATGTTACTCTTATTTTTTAAAAATATTTTGATATATATAAAAAAGGTGATGGATTGGATAGTTGTTTACCTTGATAAATTGATTTAATGACTAGTAATTCTGCTTCTTCTTATTATTATGATTATTATTATTATTATGATTATTATTATTATTATTATTATTATTATTATTATTATTATTATTATTATTATTATTATTTATTATAAGTATTATTTTAATTTTTTTTTTTTTGTTTTGTTATTATTATCATTTGAGTTGTTATTTGTTTTCAATTTATTTCTAGTATTATTATTCCTTTGCCTTTATACCCAACTCCCCTCAACCAGGTGCTACTGTCCATCTGTTCCCTCCTCACCGACTGCAATCCCAACGATCCCCTCGTGGGGTCAATAGCCCAGCAATTCCTGACAAACCGAGAAGAACATGACCGCATCGCCCGTTACTGGACAAAACGTTACGCCACGTGATGGAGGATTACCTTGGATTGTGAGTTAATCCTGCTGGAAAGAAGAAGAAAAACATGAAATCGTGGACAGTGAAATTGTCTTGATATTACTCTTTAAAAAGTTTCTACACTTCTTAAACTGAAAATTGTGATCAAACTGTATTTGTAAACAATACAAAACAAGTGCCTAAATAATGGGGGTGGGGAAGCCAGGTTTAACAAATCATGGAAATTTTTTTTGTACTTGAAAATTGAAAACGTGCTTTTTTATAACTATAAAATTGCTGTCGTAAAAAAAAAATAAGGGGAGACTAAATTCTACAAACTATTGAATTATTTGTAAATTGATAATTGAAAATGTACTTTTCAAAAAATGTAAAATTTGATTTTTGTTATTTTATGGTGTGGTATTTTAGTCGAATATTACTGTTTGAAAACAATCCAGGAATGAAAATGGATTTTTGCCTTTTTCCGAATTGTTTTAAATTGTTAATGAAGCAATTTTGAATTTACTTTCTGTTGCTTTATTCAGCAGAAGATTTTCTTGGTCTAGAGGATAATAATTTTAACATTTAAAAATTCGTTGATTTAACATTTCACTTTATCTTTCAGAAAATAATTTTGACGTTTTGCTGCAAGAACATAATTGTAAGAACTAAAAACTTATTTACATTGTCCAAGATTGAATAAGTTTTTTGGATGTTTTATTCTTTTTTTTTTCTTTTATTTATTTTTTATTTAGTTGTGTTTTTAAACGTTTTTTTTATTCAGCCTAATCTTAGATTGTGGTATTTAAAAATTATTGAACCCTTCGTTTCTCAGTAAATTTATTTATTTAGAATGTTTTGATTTTATTAATTGGGGGGGGGGGGGGGGGGGGGGGCAGGGGTTGATTTTTTTTATTTTTTTTTCTTATATTCAATTTTTTTGAGTTTTGGGAATGTGGGAAGGGGGGGGGGGGGGGGGGGGGGGGGGCAGTCATCTGTGAAATGTTTGAATATTATTTCATGCACTGGATGTTTATTTAAGCAACTGAGTTTGGCAAGCGCGGCTTTTATTTTTTTTAAATTTGCCATTTACTGCACTTTGGTCCTTGTAATGGTAAGAATGAATTTCTGTCAGTTGTCAGATCATGTTTATGGTTGTAACTTACTGACTTTACAGCTTTCACCAAGAGCAGTAACTCTAATGAGATTTAAAGACTGCTTGGCATCTGGAGTAAAGAACTTTTATTTCAACTTGTGCCCATCTTCTTTTTTTTTTATTTTGATATGAAAATGAATATTTTTATATTATATGGCATTGCTGGATAGGGTCTTCTTTTATTACCCATATATCTGTTGTCCCTTCTCCCCCCCCCCCCCCCCCCCCCCCCCCCCCCCCCCCCCCCCCCCTCCTCCTCCTTCTTTCGTATGACTTTCTTTGTTTATTGATGGGTAATTTTGTTCCCTTGCTGTAGCTTGAGTTATTGTGTGTGTGTGTGTGTGTGTGTGTGTGAGAGAGAGAGAGAGAGAGAGAGAGAAAGTCTTGATGTGGAAGAAAGTGTCAGGGATGACCTTTTTACGAAAACCAGCTTTTTAAAATCTTCCGGCCATCATTTTTTGTTTTATTTTTTGCTGGAGACTTTGTTGGGTTTTTTTTCCCTTTTTTAAGATGAAAATATTATTTGCTTGCGTAAAGGCAACAATTAAGGGGGAGTTAGATCGAGATGAATATTTATCCTTTTTTTTTTTTAAGGTTAAAGGGTAAAACCATTTGATGAAAGAAGCTTTGGAAATAATTTCATAATAATAATAATATGGTCTTTTTGCAAAAAAAAATGTCAGGCTGTTTTTTGTTTTGTTTTGTTTTGGCATAGGACATCCCTAATGTTTGTAAATCGCTTGAATCCTCTCTTGGATGGATATTCTGTGAATGAGTCTTGATTAGAAATCAATAGAATGTCTTTCCAGGGTGAAGATTGCCTCTGGTAGTCCCAGGCTAGTGTGTAAATGAATTGCATTTTTTTTTGTTATCATGTGTTGTTTTTTTTTGTTGTTTTTTTGTTGTTTTTTTTGCTTGTATGTTTTATTTGTGAGAGATCACAGCCCTTAACGTTTAAAAAAACATTTTCTCCTTTTAATTATTTTAAAAATATTTTTATCCTTTAAAAAAGTACATGAAGGGTTTTTTTATTTTGGGTTTCTGCATTACAATGAAGGAGAGAAAATAATTTCCTTTTCTTTTTTTTTGTATATTTATAAGTAAACTCTCAGCGTGATTACATTTCAAACCTTTCTGCTTTAAGCTGGAAAGAGCAAAAAGTCTGTAATCTCAACTATTTTCACCAAGAAAGCAGCAACATTGTTAAAACTCCGGGTTCAAAAGACGCCAGAGTCACATTGTCATTGTTGCTGCTGTCATGGTGAAAACAGTTATAAATATGTATGTCTGTTTAAAAGTAAAATGGAATCCCGCCTGTAAATAGATAGAAGTCTTTATGTGATGTTTGACTTTATAACTTAAATTATAAATTATATTTGTTATATTGATATTTATGTCGGTATGTGAATGTTATGTTTGGTATGATTTTATTATGTGTTCATGTTAACGAAAGTTTATGCTTAATAAAAATGTGTCTTTGTGTATTTATTACTATGAAGTGGTAATGTTTATTTTTTTTTTTTGAGTTTTCTGGATGGAGTTCTTGACCTCCCATAGTGGGCACGGAGGCAATCACTGCGTCTTTTATCCTCCTATATCTGTTTTGCAACATGCTTTCTGTCTTTGTCTTGGAATGAGATTACTTGGTTTTGTCCTGACCCTAGCTGGGAGAGAAACAATCAAATGTATACATGTAATGTTTTGGGAGATGATATTTTTTGTCAGTTATGCATTTTGTGTTATATATATAATAATTTGTAAACATTTGAGTGTATTCCACTTAGTGGGGACCTGTGCTTGTGTCTGGATGAGACTTTTAGGAGATCTCAAACTTAATACACTGACAGTGTGCTCTTGGAATCTACACCTGTTTCCAATTTGAACCAGTTCCCCTTTGTCTTGCTATTTCTTGGGTTCTTTAATTGTTATTCTTGTTTTCAACTTATCTTGTAAACATTTGAGTGTATTCCTCTTATTGGGATCCTGTGTTGGTGTCTGGATAAGACTTAGATGATCTCAAACTAATTACATTATTAGTATCCTCCTGGATTCTACATCCGTCTCCTATTTGAGCCAACTTTCCTTTGTCTTACTTTGTCTTGGATGCTTTCATTGTAATTTTAGAATTAAAAGAAAAAATTTCTTCCTTTTCACTGGTGATGAAATGACCTAAATGTGTTTCAAGTGCTGTAAAACTCTTAAAACAAACAAACATCCGGCATGCGATAAGGCACGCAGGAGCTGGTGACCGAATTTTTATCTGCATGGTCATTCCACTCCAATCGCACTGTTTACAAAATGTCTAATATAGTATCAAGAGAAGACCATAACTGTCTGGTTTCTTCTCCCAAGTGGTCATTAAATAATTAAATGGCTAAAGCTGCTCCTAGGGATTGGTTTATATGCCTTGGAAACCAAACAGTTGCCACTCAAATGGCAAAATCGCCCTAAAATTCATCGCTAGTTTTTAACACAATCTACTGTTTCATATCATCATAAATTATTCCAACAGTCTCAAGTTCCAATAAGTTTCATTTGTTTTCACCAAGAGATATATCAAGTATTCCATTCAGTTAAAACAGTCTATGCTTGAGAAACAATTGAGTTATTAATTGGGCATAGAATATACTAATACAGTCGTTTCACGTTTCGTCTATTGTACAAAGAAAACTCTCACAGTTTTCTCAATGTCAGATACAAGTGTGAAATGTAATACATATAAGTGCTATTTATTCCATAGCACTTCCTGCCTTCTGTAAGCCTTTGGAGTCAATAATAAGATGATATTTGGCGCTGGCTTCCGCCGACAACAGACGTGTTGTGAATGTTTACCTATTTTCTACACATATTTTTATTCATTTATCATTCAATCGTCGGAATTTACGCCTAATTTTTATTCAAAATGGATGTGAAGTATATATTGTTCCTGATTTTTATATTTATTAGTATATTTATAAGCATAAATGGTGTTTTAGCCTGTGATTTTGCTGCCAAAAGCCTATCGATAACATATACTCCAGAGACTCTCCGATCCCTCCAACCCGTGTCACCCCCACCACCCACTATTGACACATCGTTTATTAAAGTAAGAAAGAGGGGGAGAAAAGGAGGAATAAAAACAAAATTTAACAGACGGCCTTTTCGTCCATTTTTACCCTGTGTAGTGACAGGTAATGTAAGATCACTGAAAAATAAAATTGATGAACTGTTTTCACTGTGTCGTTTTAATAGTGACTATCGTCAAGCCTCCATAATAGCGTTAACAGAGACTTGGCTATCTCCTCAAATACCATCATCATGTTTTGATAGTGAACAATATTCACTATTTCGAGGAGATCGGACTAATGTAAATAAACGAACTGGGGGTGGGGTGTGCACGTATATTAACAACAAATGGTGCCACCCCAATAACTGTCATATAAAGAAAATGTATTGTGACGACTATATTGAATTTATTACTGTTTCGTCACGACCATATTATCTACCCCGGGAATATACACATGTCATCATCATCAACGTCTACATTCCACCATCATCAGACAACACCACAGCGAAAAATATTTTGAGGAAAGAAATACAGGACATTCAAATTAAGTCACCCGATGCCGTATTGATGGTCACTGGCGATTTTAACCAATGTAACGATTTTACTCTCCCGGGACTTCATCAATACGTGGACTGCGAGACAAGGGACAAAAAAACATTAGATTTATTCCTGTGTAATATTAAAAATAGTTATAAATGTTTACCCCGTGCCCCATTAGGTTTATCTGACCACTGCATGCTCTTGCTACTCCCCACCTACCGCCCTGTTTTTAAACGTGTAAAACCAGTAAAGAAAAGTGTACAGATCTGGAACGGAAGTGTGTGAAGATTTGCGTGGTTGTTTTGAATGCACTGACTGGAATGTTTTTATCGAATCATGTGATAGTGTGGATGAGCTGAATGACTGTGTGAGTGAGTATTTAAAATTCTGTGAACAGCTATTGTCTTGTAAAAAAGAAATAAAATATTATCCTAACAACAAGCCTTGGATAACAAAAGATCTAAAACTTTTATTGAACCAAAAGAAAACTCTCTTTACTAGTGGAAACAAAAAAGATCTGAAAACAAAACAAAAAGAGATAAAGAGAGTAGTATCTAGTTGTAGAGACAAGTACAAAAATAAAATTGAAAAATGCTTTTCTTCTGGGGATATACGGGACACGTGGCGGGGGCTTAAAACTGCTGTTAACTATAATCCAAAGCCCACGATTATATCAGAAGACATCGAAATTGAAACTCTAAATAAATTTTATTCACGTTTCGACACAGCAAACAAATTTGATATTGAAAATGAAAAACATAAATTAGACAGGGCTTTGGAAGATGAAATGACTATTGAGGTCAGTGAAGAAGAAACGAGATTCGTATTTTCGAAACTAAACGAGAGGAAGGCTGCTGGGCCGGATGGATTGAAAGGAAAATTATTAAAAGAATGTGCCCATCAGCTTTCCCCCATTTATACACATATTTTTAACTGGTCCCTCCAATGCGTTTCGATCCCTGAAATTTGGAAAACTTCAAAAATTATTCCTGTTCCAAAAAAAGAAAAACTTGAAACTATGAACGATCTCAGACCTGTTGCACTGACTTCAATAGTCATGAAATCTTTAGAAAAACTTGTTCTTGTTAAAATTAGGAATCAGTTTATGCCATTGAGTGATAGTCATCAATTTGCTTACAAACCAGGACGTGGCGTAGAGGATGCCATTTTGCTGTTTACAAACAACATCTACAGGCATCTAGATCACGCTAGGAGCTATTGCAGATTGCTTTTTGCGGATTTTTCTTCAGCGTTCAATACAATGCAACCTCAGTTGGTTGTTCAAAAATTGACTAGTCTGAATTTAAACAAGTATATAATTGCTTGGGTGCTCGAATTTCTTACGGAGAGAGCACAATATGTTCAATTAGGACAAAACAAATCTTCCTGTATAACTACAAATACTGGTGCTCCTCAAGGTTGTGTATTGTCCCTGTATTATTCACAATATACACGAATGACTGTAGAAGTCAAAACCTGAGTGTACCTTTAATAAAGTTTGCAGATGACACCGCTCTTCAAGGCCTCATAACAAATGGCAACGAAGTGGCTTATAGGCAAGAAATTGATAGATTTGTGTCTTGGTGTGATGCCCACCACCTAGAGCTTAACATAAGCAAGACAAAGGAGCTAGTGATTGACTTTAGGAGAGTGAAGGAACCGATAGAACCGTTAAATAAAATTAAAGGACCAATTCGTCCAGCGAGTTCCTCACTACAAATACCTTGGTGTAACGATTGATGACAGGCTCAAGTGGGATGAACACTTGAAAATAATTAAGCATAAGATGTGCAGACGTACATATTTATCAAAACTCTCTCAGTTTAGAATAGATAAAACCCTCTGCACACTATTTTATAGAGCAGTAATTGAAAGTGTTTTGTCATTTTGTATAACAGCTTGGGGAGGCAATTGCTTGGCAGTGGAAAGGAACAAAATAAATTCAAATATTAAAAAATCCATTAAACGCTATATAAATGATGTTGACGATGTAGATCTTTTATACGAGAAATTTTGTATAAATAAAATAACTAAAATATTAAATGACCAGTGTAATAAAGTCAGACAACCGGGTAGCTGATGCCGGCGAGTGCGATAGAGACAACCGGGTAGTTGATGCCGGCGAGTGTGATACTGATGGAGACAACCGGGTAGTTGATGCCGGCGAGTGTGATACTGATGGAGACAACCGGGTAGTTGATGCCGGCGATTGGTAGTAGTATTGGCAGAGTGTAGAGGCCGTGGTGGGAGTGAATGGATTCGGTCCCGGGGTCGACTTAAGAGTTCCAGACTGTAACTGCGGCGGTGGTGCTCAAGTGAGGAAGATAGATCGAGACAATGAAGTGACAGTTTAGTACTACTGTTAGTGATAGTAGCATGACTTCATGTGTCAGAAGTAGAAGTAGGGAGTTGATTTCATGAGCGAAGAGCACACACCACAGTCAAGTCCGAGACACCATAGTCTACCCGAGTCCTAGCCCATCCACTCCAGGGTAGTGGAGGCGATCAAACAACAAAGGCCAGGATGTAAAATGATGAAGTCTTTATTCAGGAACAATGGAACAGATCATTCTTTTGAATGGATCAACGAATGAATGAAAAGAATCAATGGCAGAATAATCTCATAATTAATATTAGCTATAGCAGTTAAAAATAGATTTAGCGCGGACGTCAGGGAAAGCACCTACGTCACTGGTCCAGGTAAAGTGATGCGTAGACTGAAGTGAGTAAACTCGATCGAGTTGTGTGCATCTTCATGATTTAAACAAATTAATGCAAATAACATGGGACATGTATGAAGGAACGAATAAGTCTAAACTAAAGAGTTATGCTACAAAATCAATCATAGTGAATTGCAGAGTTAAAGAGTAAATGTTTAGCTCGTAATTAGTAAACAAAGGCGTTAACGTTATGGCTGTATGAAATATTTGAGTAGCAATTATTAAGTATACAGAAGAACAAAGTAGATTTAGATGACTCAAGGTAGGTGGCTAGAAAGCTATGATTTGCCAGAATTAGTGATATAAATTTGTAAATGATCATAGTTGTTAAAATGAAGTTATAACGATGTGAAGTGGTGAAAGAAATCACACAAAAATATAGTATCAGGCCAGAAGTCACACCCAGCCGAAGATAAAAATAGTACTACATCGAGAGACTACCTGTGTAAGGGCTTAACACACAACACACAGTGTACTATTGGTCATAGTAACACACACGAGTAAAGAAATGTTGATATCAACCACAGAGGCACACAGTCTTGCATTACTTGCATACAATTAAATAGTGATGGTAGCGACAAGTAGTAAAGAGTAATAGAGTACAAAATCAAATAACATTAAATAGAATGGTCATTCTATTACACCAGTATCATCCACTAAGACCATCAATTATTATGTCAGAAAGAAGTGGTCGCCCTTTCTCTATTTCAACGAAAACAGAGAGACACCGAAAATCTTTTCTGCCGTCCAGTATTAGGCTTTATAACAACAAGCAATAATCATTTTATATAATAATTTCTCATTTTTACTTTTAAAAAAATAAAAATATTAATTTATTAATTTATTTGTTTTGCAATCTTTTCAATTTTCAATTTATAGTGACAGTTTTAACTATTATACAGTGTTGAAATTATTCATATTATAAAGTGCAGCTCTGGTTATAGAGCTGCTCCTTTTTAAAAAATATATATACATCCTATTTCCATTGTATTTTTATCTTATTGTGTAAATTATAACACGTCTGTACAAAAAATTTCCTTTTTGGGATGCAATAAAGTATTATTATTATTATTATTTATTATTATTATTATTATTATTATTATTATTATTATTATTATTATTATTATTATTATTATTTATTATTATTATTATTATTATTATTATACCATTTATTGATGCTCGAAATATTTTCATATTTGGCCTTTATTTGGTTTTTTTTTAAATAGCAAAGGACATCCCAGAATACTGTATAGATGTATGGGTATAAGTAGCAAGATATGAAGTGAGCAGGAAAGTGCCAGAGGCAACAGAGAATAAAAACTTCGCGGCGGGAACCAGCGACCTTACTGGTACAACTCCACCTGGCCGGGGAGATCGTGACTCTACCGTATGAGTATGAGCTATCCATGGTCGTGGTTGTTTTATTTACAGCTAGTTAAATTTAAATCCTATTTTAAAAGGTTCCCGGAATCTCTCTCTCCCCCTCCCCCTCTCTCTGTGTCTCTCTCTCTCTCTCTCTCTCTCTCTCTCTCACACACACTCTCTCTCTCACACACATACACACACACACACACACATTCTCTCTCTCGCCGTTGTTCATGATTCATATCTCAGTGCTCCTGCGAATAAAATAGAAGTTATCGATAAACTACCTCTACTACTATGGCCACCACCACATCCTCATTACTACCACAGCAACCTCCATATAGTTATCAAGACTATAGCAACCACCGCCTTTACATCATCATCTTCCTCCTCGTCATCATCGCTACCACCGCCATTACTTCAAACACAATCACATCATCATCATTACTACCACTACCACAGCTACCTCCACATCGTTATCAAAAACTACAGCAACGCCACCACCATTGCATCATCATCATAATCCTTATCGTCATCATCACTATCACTACTACATCACCATCACCACCACTACAATCGCATAATAATAATAATAATGTAGTTTATTTATATACAATAAAGCTCTAGACTTGTATTTGTACTGCAAATAGAGAACGAACCCAAACAAAACATGTCCAGTACGACTGCAAATAACTGAAATGAATAATATCCATTATTTACAATACTACTGCGAATAGAGAAAATCATTATTCGCAGTATGTAGTACTGCTGCGAATAACGAAAAGGAACGCAATCTACAAGTGACGAACGCGAACTCCTGCGAATAAAAGTGGCCAAATAAAAAGTAATTGGCAAATTTTAGAACGTTTGGCATGATCAATGTGTGCAAGAATATGCCAGCATCGTTATTTTGCGATTTATTTTTTTAGTCAATTTAATTTATCTATTTATTATACAAATAATAAACAACAAAGACAATAAAATTTAAAAAATCACCCCTAACAGGCAAGACTGAAATTTTCACGGTTGCATGATAAGAATGTAAAGATTTAAAAAAAAACCTTTTACGTGCATTTTTGAAGAAATTAATTTGAGGAAAGACTATTTGGCATTTTACTACTACTGCTGGCAGTCCTGTCAAACTGTCAATGATAAGGGCGGTAACTGTCCTATACTTTGTAAAATTTGTTTTCATTTGGCAACGGAAGTTAAAGAAACAAAAACTTTATGTTGTTCAGGCAAACATTCACACGATCTAAACCCCTTTTCATACATTTAGGTAAGTTACTGTTTTAAGCCTTTGAAAATTTTGTTATATTTCATCATACATTGTTTTCATTATGTTTATGCTTGGTCTACAATAACAGACTCGATTCTTCCTGAACTGCTGATCAGTTTTTCAGTGAACATTGCAGTTCAACATGTGAAGTGATCGAAATCTTGTCTTATATTATATCTGATATCTGTGGTAAATAGACTTTCAGCTGATTAAATTTAATAAATAAATGAAAGTGCGTAAACATTCCTCTCGTTTTTAATTAAGGACGCCATTCGTTCATAACGTAAATGAGTTTGTATCCGTGACCACGATTAAAGTTCATGCTGCTCGAACTCGACGAATATTAACGGCTTTAAGTTAATAAAGATATAATATTATTATTACTCATTTATTTATAATAAATGAGTAAATATTGAGGACTAAGACTAAGACTCTTCAAAGTAAGTCTAAGCCAAGGTGTAGTGTAAGAAGAGCAAGTAACAGAGAGTTTTTAGTTTTTTTCTAAGTTGGGCTTTTTAATTTTAAAGGTTATTTATATTTTATGTCAATCCTTTACATTGCTGTAGTTTTATGATTTAGCCTTTATTTCTACGAAGTGCTGATTCGCAGTAGTAGTAGTAGTAGTAGTAGTAGTAGTACTGCAGTACTGCAAATTGTGATTTCACAGTAAAATCACTATTCGCAGTATAGCAGAAGCGTTCTCCCGTCTCTGGAAATTAGTCTTTATCCCCTCACTGAACACAACACTGTATTTTCTGTTCAAAATGGCGTTTTGTCGAATGGCTTGAAGTTGAATGATTGTGTGTCAGTTTGAGAAGGAAGGATGATTGAAACATTTTGGTTGACTGAGAATTGAGATTTCTCGTTCATGTCTGAAACTTGACAAGATCGTGTATTGTTTTGTTTTTGTTACCCCAATCCAATCCATGCCTGTCTCTCCGACTTGATCATCCTTCACATCTTGATATCTATCAGCTTATCTGTCAGAATACTTTAATGAGAATTGTTTCGTCCAGTTTATTGTTTTATTTACAGTTAGTTTTATAAAGTTTACAGGACCCCCCCCCCTCTCTCTCTCTCTCTCTCTCTCTCTCTCTCTCTCTCTCTCTCTTCTCTCTTCTCTCTCTCTCTCTCTCTCTCTCTCTCTCTCTCTCACAACACACAGACACACACACAAACACACTCTCTCTCGCTGTTGCTCATGACTCATATCTGAGTACTCCTGCAAATAATAGAAATTACCATCAATTAACTACCTCTACTACCACAGCCACAATCACATCATCATTACTACCACAGCTACCTCCACATCGTTATAAAAACTACAGCAACTGCAGCAATTATTATTAAAAATAATAATATTAATAACGAAAATGAACGCTATCTACTATTCGCAGTACTTTTGCAAATAGAGGAAATCATTATTCGCAGTACTGCTGCGAATAGAGGATATTACTATTTGCAGTACTACTGCGAATATAGGTGGCCTTATTATTTCTACAACCCCTGTTTTGACTTGCCCTACTCTCAATGCGAACAATCCAAGTAGTGTTACTACAATACTACAATAATAAATATAAAAATTAAAGAACGCCATTCTCCACAAAACGTATTCAATTGTGCTTTACAAGACATAGTTGACATAGTCATTCAATAGCATATATAATATAGTCTTTTTATTGCGGCTATGTGGTCTACTGGTATGACAATCGCTTTCCGATCGGAAGGTCCTGGGTTGATTCCTTAGAGAAGGCTCTTTACTCACATTCTCTCACCATTCTCAGGTGTAAAATGAGTACCTGGCCGTTAACAGCATTGTCTCTGTCCAACAAAATTGTAATATCGCCTAACAGGCATCATTTCCCGTCTTAATTGTTAAATGTTGCTGTTGGCCAGGGAACCCTTGTAAAGCGCTTTGAGGATTCTTAGGGGATATTGCGATGTATAAATAAAAGCTCATTTTAAGTTATGCTGATACCAGTGGTTTTGAAATATTGAGGAAGAAAAAGCTAATCTCAAAAAATACTCTGTCTTCAGTCACACCAAATGATTGGGGCGGTGGCTGGGACTCATCAGTCAGTGTAGTACAGTGGAACCTCCCAATTACGATACCTCCGAATAGTGACAACCTCCTCATGTTGTTATCGGGAGGTTCCACTGTATCTGGTACCAGTAATATTCCTCCAGATCCTTATGTCTCATGGAGCCAAAATTTGGGTATGGGTATTCAAACAGTTGGTTATATGTTTTACTGGAACTGATGCTGTCTCCACCAACATTAATGAGCAGACTCTTAGTGGTCGTCCACAGAGTGCATCAACTACAGCAAATCAACTGAATTGAAGAACTTAATCGAGCAAATCACTGGGTAAAACAATCTGACATTTCACAAAGGCTAGGGAAGAGATAGATATATCGTTTGAGAAAATCATGGGTTACAGAAAGTTATGTGCCCTTAGATATTGAGAATGCTCACATAAACGCATGATGCCATTAAAAGAGGAAGTTTTCTTGAAGTCATAGAATACCCTCCTTACAGTTCTGATTTAGCTCCAAGTGACTTGTTCCTTTTCTTAAGACTTAAGAGACACCTCAAGGGGACAAATTTTGGCAGTAATTGTGAAGTACAGGCAGAGATGACTCAATAATGTCGAAGCTTACCAAGCTAATGACTCTTCGACACGATGCAATAACAGGTGCATCGTTGGCAGCTCTATAAGGATGGGAACGGTGACTAGGCTGAAAATTAAAATGATAAAATAGGAAAGGACTAAACTGAGCTTTGTTTCAATACCTTATTTTTCAATTCCGTATCTATTATAGTTTTGAAAATACAAGAGCCGCTTCAAGACTTTTCATTCTACCCTTGTGGCTAAGGATTTATGAGCTGGATGTGAAATTTAATAAGTACTATACTGAACACAATTACAAGTCCAAGTCCACTGATCACTGATTTTGCTTTGAGATAAATAGATAGAAAATATAGATGTAGAAATCCACAGAATCACATTAAGTGCCAGAGGGAGGTTTATATTGTTACAAAATTGTGGTGGCGGTTGGTTTTTTATTATTAGAACAAAATTTGTTTACACTACAAGCTTTTTTTTTTTTTGTTGATTTGCTATGCTAATTGCTTTTGATAATACATTATTTTGCATTAAAGATAATTTTATCCTTCTGTGGTCTAGTTGTATGACAATGGCTCTTGCTTTCAGACTCATAGGCCCTAGGTTCAATTGCCATTGTATGTGGCGCAAAGTTGAGTTCTTGGAAAAGGCTCTTTGTTCACATTCTCTCACCATATTCAGGCATAAAATGAGTGCCTGGCTGCTAACAGCAAACGAATCGTTGCATATTCCTTAAAGTAGAGAGCAATAGGGTCTGCCAGAAGCCTCGGGTTGTAAAAATACTAATCGAAAGGTGAACATTGAAAGGCTTTGGATGGAAACAGTACAAACACTGAACGTTTTGGGTACAAATCCTTTGTCAGCAAAACAATAAACAAAGGAATATTGAAAACAAATAAAACAATGTTTTGAGAATTTGTGTGTGTGTGTGTGTGTGTGTGTGTGTGTGTGTGTGTGTGTGTACTCCTGGGTGGTTGGAGAATGAATGAATCGATAGCGTGACGTCATTGTGTGACTGGAGAGTTCCTAGTGTGTGATTGGAATGATAAGGGCAGGTCGGTGTGTAGAGAGATGAAACAGTTCTAGAAATGAATGGGAAATAAAACATAATAGAAATGTAGTATTAGAAATAAGAGAGGTAGTAGTAGTAGGAGTAGTAGTAATGGTGGTAGAAGTAGTTGTAATGGTAGTGGTGGTAGTATTAATAGTAGTAGTAGTAGTTGTAGTTGTTGTTGTTGTTGTAGTAACAAGATATGAAGTGAATAGAAAAGTGCCAGAAGACAATAGAGAATAAAAATTTTTCGCGGCGGTGGTGGGGTTTGAACCTGCGACCTTATTGGTACGACATCTCCGCCTGGCAGGTGAGAGCGTGGCTCTACCGTGTGAGCTATCCACGAACAAAAATATTCGTTTCAAACTCAAAGTCATTACTAGATCCCTCTCTCACCCACTTCTTGAGACCGCCGATTCGTTCGTACACCACCATCGCGAATAATTTTGACCAGCAGTTAAGCTTAATAGCCAATATTCTCAACACAAACATATAACATAGAAACGATTGAGACATTGAGTATGCTCCGGTGTATGGGGTGAATTTTTAATTCAGAAAAGTGAGTGGAGCAGGCACTTATGTTGGTAACAACAAGATATGAAGTGAATAGAAAAGTGCCAGAAGACAATAGAGAATAAAAATTTTTTTCGCGGCGGTGGTGGGGTTTGAACCTGCGACCTTATTGGTACGACATCTCCGCCTGGCAGGTGAGAGCGTGGCTCTACCGTGTGAGCTATCCACGAACAAAAATATTCGTTTCAAACTCAAAGTCATTACTAGATCCCTCTCTCACCCACTTCTTGAGACCGCCGATTCGTTCGTACACCACCATCGCGAATAATTTTGACCAGCAGTTAAGCTTAATAGCCAATATTCTCAACACAAACATATAACATAGAAACGATTGAGACATTGAGTATGCTCCGGTGTATGGGGTGAATTTTTAATTCAGAAAAGTGAGTGGAGCAGGCACTTATGTTGGTAACAACAAGATATGAAGTGAATAGAAAAGTGCCAGAAGACAATAGAGAATAAAAATTTTTCGCGGCGGTGGTGGGGTTTGAACCTGCGACCTTATTGGTACGACATCTCCGCCTGGCAGGTGAGAGCGTGGCTCTACCGTGTGAGCTATCCACGAACAAAAATATTCGTTTCAAACTCAAAGTCATTACTAGATCCCTCTCTCACCCACTTCTTGAGACCGCCGATTCGTTCGTACACCACCATCGCGAATAATTTTGACCAGCAGTTAAGCTTAATAGCCAATATTCTCAACACAAACATATAACATAGAAACGATTGAGACATTGAGTATGCTCCGGTGTATGGGTGTATGACTTTGAGTTTGAAACGAATATTTTTGTTCGTGGATAGCTCACACGGTAGAGCCACGCTCTCACCTGCCAGGCGGAGATGTCGTACCAATAAGGTCGCAGGTTCAAACCCCACCACCGCCGCGAAAAATTTTTATTCTCTATTGTCTTCTGGCACTTTTCTATTCACTTCATATCTTGTTGTTACCAACATAAGTGCCTGCTCCACTCACTTTTCTGAATTAAAATTCACCCCATACACCGGAGCATACTCAATGTCTCAATCGTTTCTATGTTATATGTTTGTGTTGAGAATATTGGCTATTAAGCTTAACTGCTGGTCAAAATTATTCGCGATGGTGGTGTACGAACGAATCGGCGGTCTCAAGAAGTGGGTGAGAGAGGGATCTAGTAATGACTTTGAGTTTGAAACGAATATTTTTGTTCGTGGATAGCTCACACGGTAGAGCCACGCTCTCACCTGCCAGGCGGAGATGTCGTACCAATAAGGTCGCAGGTTCAAACCCCACCACCGCCGCGAAAAATTTTTATTCTCTATTGTCTTCTGGCACTTTTCTATTCACTTCATATCTTGTTGTTACCAACATAAGTGCCTGCTCCACTCACTTTTCTGAATTAAAAATTCACCCATACACCGGAGCATACTCAATGTCTCAATCGTTTCTATGTTATATGTTTGTGTTGAGAATATTGGCTATTAAGCTTAACTGCTGGTCAAAATTATTCGCGATGGTGGTGTACGAACGAATCGGCGGTCTCAAGAAGTGGGTGAGAGAGGGATCTAGTAATGACTTTGAGTTTGAAACGAATATTTTTGTTCGTGGATAGCTCACACGGTAGAGCCACGCTCTCACCTGCCAGGCGGAGATGTCGTACCAATAAGGTCGCAGGTTCAAACCCCACCACCGCCGCGAAAAATTTTATTTCTCTATTGTCTTCTGGCACTTTTCTATTCACTTCATATCTTGTTGTTACCAACATAAGTGCCTGCTCCACTCACTTTTCTGAATTAAAAATTCACCCCATACACCGGAGCATACTCAATGTCTCAATCGTTTCTATGTTATATGTTTGTGTTGAGAATATTGGCTATTAAGCTTAACTGCTGGTCAAAATTATTCGCGATGGTGGTGTACGAACGAATCGGCGGTCTCAAGAAGTGGGTGAGAGAGGGATCTAGTAATGACTTTGAGTTTGAAACGAATATTTTTGTTCGTGGATAGCTCACACGGTAGAGCCACGCTCTCACCTGCCAGGCGGAGATGTCGTACCAATAAGGTCGCAGGTTCAAACCCCACCACCGCCGCGAAAAATTTTTATTCTCTATTGTCTTCTGGCACTTTTCTATTCACTTCATATCTTGTTGTTACCAACATAAGTGCCTGCTCCACTCACTTTTCTGAATTAAAAATTCACCCCATACACCGGAGCATACTCAATGTCTCAATCGTTTCTATGTTATATGTTTGTGTTGAGAATATTGGCTATTAAGCTTAACTGCTGGTCAAAATTATTCGCGATGGTGGTGTACGAACGAATCGGCGGTCTCAAGAAGTGGGTGAGAGAGGATCTAGTAATGACTTTGAGTTTGAAACGAATATTTTTGTTCGTGGATAGCTCACACGGTAGAGCCACGCTCTCACCTGCCAGGCGGAGATGTCGTACCAATAAGGTCGCAGGTTCAAACCCCACCACCGCCGCGAAAAATTTTTATTCTCTATTGTCTTCTGGCACTTTTCTATTCACTTCATATCTTGTTGTTACCAACATAAGTGCCTGCTCCACTCACTTTTCTGAATTAAAAATTCACCCCATACACCGGAGCATACTCAATGTCTCAATCGTTTCTATGTTATATGTTTGTGTTGAGAATATTGGCTATTAAGCTTAACTGCTGGTCAAAATTATTCGCGATGGTGGTGTACGAACGAATCGGCGGTCTCAAGAAGTGGGTGAGAGAGGGATCTAGTAATGACTTTGAGTTTGAAACGAATATTTTTGTTCGTGGATAGCTCACACGGTAGAGCCACGCTCTCACCTGCCAGGCGGAGATGTCGTACCAATAAGGTCGCAGGTTCAAACCCACCACCGCCGCGAAAAATTTTTATTCTCTATTGTCTTCTGGCACTTTTCTATTCACTTCATATCTTGTTGTTACCAACATAAGTGCCTGCTCCACTCACTTTTCTGAATTAAAAATTCACCCCATACACCGGAGCATACTCAATGTCTCAATCGTTTCTATGTTATATGTTTGTGTTGAGAATATTGGCTATTAAGCTTAACTGCTGGTCAAAATTATTCGCGATGGTGGTGTACGAACGAATCGGCGGTCTCAAGAAGTGGGTGAGAGAGGGATCTAGTAATGACTTTGAGTTTGAAACGAATATTTTTGTTCGTGGATAGCTCACACGGTAGAGCCACGCTCTCACCTGCCAGGCGGAGATGTCGTACCAATAAGGTCGCAGGTTCAAACCCCACCACCGCCGCGAAAAAATTTTTATTCTCTATTGTCTTCTGGCACTTTTCTATTCACTTCATATCTTGTTGTTACCAACATAAGTGCCTGCTCCACTCACTTTTCTGAATTAAAAATTCACCCCATACACCGGAGCATACTCAATGTCTCAATCGTTTCTATGTTATATGTTTGTGTTGAGAATATTGGCTATTAAGCTTAACTGCTGGTCAAAATTATTCGCGATGGTGGTGTACGAACGAATCGGCGGTCTCAAGAAGTGGGTGAGAGAGGGATCCAGTAATGACTTTGAGTTTGAAACGAATATTTTTGTTCGTGGATAGCTCACACGGTAGAGCCACGCTCTCACCTGCCAGGCGGAGATGTCGTACCAATAAGGTCGCAGGTTCAAACCCCACCACCGCCGCGAAAAATTTTTATTCTCTATTGTCTTCTGGCACTTTTCTATTCACTTCATATCTTGTTGTTACCAACATAAGTGCCTGCTCCACTCACTTTTCTGTTGTTGTAGTAGTAGTGTTAGTAGTAGTAGTAATAGTAGTAGTAGTAGTAGTAGTAGTAGTAGTAGTAGTATTAGTAGTAGTGGTAGTAGCAGTTGTAGTCATGGTAGTAGTTGTGTCAGTAGTATTAGTAGTAGTAGTAGTTGTTGTAGTAGTAATTCCCCCCCCCCCCCAAAAAAAAAAAAAAGCGGCCATCTTTGTGCGAAACAGATGTTACTGTAATATAAGAAATATTAATACATCAAAATCATAATAATTATAAATTGTTTTATAATCATAAATTAATAAGTAAACGGATTAAATAAAAATAAATAAATATGTATAAATTAAAAAAAAAAATAATAATCAATGAAAATTAATGAATAACATTGAATATACTAGAATAGACGAATAACTGAATATATGAATTGATAAATAAATGAATTAAGATAAATATATCAATAATACTAAATAGATAGAAAAGTAAAATTAATGAATAAATTCTAAATAAATATAAAGCCATTAAAACAGGAATCGATTTGGGCTTTTTTCAAAAGCATCGTTAGTCAGTAAATGTTTTATTAGTGTGGGTGTGTGTGTGTGTGTGTGTGTGTGTGTGTGTGTGTGTGTGAGAGAGAGAGAGAGAGAGAGAGAGAGAGAGAGAGAGAGAGAGAGAGAGAGGTTGGAGGTGGGGGGGGGGGGGGGGGGGGGGGAGAGGGTCTTATTGACGTGCCCAGTTATGCTCTGCGCTGACATCCGAGCTCAACCATAGGTTTGATTGTTGTAATGTAGAATATGTTGCCTTGGTTTGAGAGACCAATACCATTACTATTACTACCACCATTACTACTACTACTACTACTACTACTACTACTACTACTACTACTACTACTACTACTACTACTACTACTACTACTACTACTACTACTTACTATACTACTACTACTACTACTACTACTACTACTACTACTACTACTACTACTACTACTACTATACTACTACTACTACTACTATACTACTACTACTACTACTACTACTACTACTACTACTAACTACTACTACTATACTACTACTACTACTACTACTATTACTACTACTACTACAACAACAACTACTACTACTACTACTACTACTACTACTACTACTACTACTACTACTACTACTACTACTACTACTACTACTACTACTACTACTACTACTACTACTACTACTACCACCACTCCCATTACAACTACTTCTACCACCATTACTACTACTACTACCACTACTCCCATTACAACTACTTCTACCACCATTACTACTACTACTACCACTACTCCCATTACAACTACTACTACAACCATTACTACTAGTACTAGTACTACTACTACTACTACTACTACTACTACTACTACTACTACTACTACTACTACTACTACTACTACTACTACTACTACTACGACTACTACTACTGCTACTACTACTGCATCTACTACTACTACTACTACTACTACTACTACTACTACTACTACTACTACTACTACTACTACTACTACTACTACTACTACTACAATGAGCCCATAATAAATTGGGTTAGATAAATAAATTGATGCTATGCGTTTAATTTTAAAATTCACAACATGCATCAGCCGGATATAACGGACCAACACACTAAACTATGTGTAACCTTAAGTCTGATTAAAACCACTCAGTGAGAACTACTCTTTTATTTTTTTTAATGGCTAACTCAATAACGCTGAGTGGCGTCAATTTCGTTCCTTCCTTCTAAAGACGCCGGGTTCTGATTTATTGTCGACGGGAGGTAACTCATATTATCGACAGGTCAAACAATTCATTCACTGCTTACCTACCTTAGGATTATCATTACTTGTATTCTTATTTTTTATGCACCTCCGTTGACGGTGTATCTTAACGGATCGTTTTTATACACCTCCGTCACCTCCGGCATGCATCCCACCCAAATTCATCAGCGATATTGTGTTTCTGTATTTGGACATGACGAAAGTTATATTGTGAGATCTGTAGGATGTTTTTGTGAATAAATTGATAAAA
>NC_088372.1:34639901-34644901 GCF_034508935.2 Berghia stephanieae
AACTGAGTCCTTGGAAAAGGCTCTTTACTCATTTTCTCACCGTACTCATGTGTAAAATTAGTAGCTGGCCGCTTATAGCGTTATCTTTGTCCGAAAAAAAAATTATAATATTATCGCCTAACAGTCGTCCTAAATGTTAAATGTTGCTGTTTGATAGGGATCCCTTGTAAAGCGCTTTGGGCATGTTTAGTGGATATTGCGGTAAATATGTAGTTTCCTGAAAATTAATGGTGGGTTTTCAAACAAATCATTTATTCATGTCAGCGTTAACCCTTTGCCGGTTGGGTCCGGATTTACTATAACCGATATAAATATGGCTCTGTGTGAATAGAGTTTTATCGAGCCCCGTTTTCGCCATCTATTTTTTTTTTTTTTTTACCTTGAGTAAGAGATTTACCCGCTTACTTAGTTTGTGGGGCTAAAAAAAATTGAGCTTTTATATAGCGCAATTTCCACTAAACGTGCTCAAAGGGCTTTACAGGGGATCCCTGGTCAACAGCAACATTTAACATGTAGGACGGGACATGACGCCTGTTAGGCGATATTACAATTTTTCGGACAAAGACAACGCTGTCAACGGCCAGGTACTCATTTTACACCTGAGTACGGTGAGAGAATGTGAGTAAAGAGCCTTTTCCAAGGACTCAGATATGCGCCGAGCGCGAGGCTCGAACCCAGGACCTTGCCATCCGAAAGCGAGTGTCATACCACTAGACCACATAGCCGCACATAGGGGCTACTTTGCGACTAACGCTTAGTCAGACCTGCCTAGTGCCACGAAAATTTCATAGAAATTCGAATTTTTTGCTTCAGCTACAGAAATGCATTCACCTCTTTGACTCAATAAATCGTGTTGAAAAGGAGAGTTTAGTTCCTTAGATCCTATATTCAGGACTTTTGAGCATTTTTTAACAAAAAATCATGCTGATGACAAATTATTTATTCCTTAACTAAGCGATTTAAAGTGGCTTTTTATTTTATTTTTTTCCCCTAAATGTAAATGTTGCTGCTCGAAGCTCTAAGAAATAAATAATAATGTGAAGTTGAATGTAAGCTTCAATTTAATTACAAAAACAGATCAAATGAACGTTTCGGGTTTCCCCTTTATCAACAAAACAGGATGAATGAAAGAGCACAGATGGATGAGATGATGTGGTAGTGACTAGTGCCGCGCTGAAGACCGGTCTGGACCGCGGTCCGACGGTCTTTTAGCTGTGAACCGAAGACCGGTCCCAGAGGGGAAGATCGGCGGCGGTCCTCACTTCTTATCACCTTTCAACTAGTGCGGGGCGGTCCTTGCAAGGACCACGGTCCTACGGTCTCGCGCCATAGCCTACTACTTCCCCAGCGATTCGTTGCTTCGGTTGCCTATCTTCCACCAATCACCACCCATCCCACTTAATTAATCGCACCCACCCCCCTTTGCCATACACTAAACGACACAGACGACCATACAGGCAGACGACCACCAACCTCCACTCCGCAAACCGCCCTTTCGTGTGTGAGATGGGGGGAACATGAGGCGCACGCCTTGGACGATTCCATTATAAGGGGTAAATTTCAAAATTTACTACACCATAATGATCGCAATGACAATGATCTATGGTGAAGGCATGACCCCTCTTCTCTAATGGGTTATTGTTTGAAATGTATGTGACTACAAAAGATGTGTGTGTGTTTGTGTGTGTGTGTGTGTGTGTGTGTGTGTGTGTGTCGAACCTAGCAAGTAGCAAATCCGATTTTTTGTTTTCTTTTGTCCATCCCTTGTCACCACTCCTTTCTATCGCAGTGTTGTCATTTAAAATAATACAATAATATTAAAATTTCGTTTGGTGTTTTTACTAATCAAATAATATGAGTTTCATTAGTTTCTTCCTTCCAAAAAACCCAGTTATAACGTCTGAATTTTAAAAAAGTCCAATAGAATATTTGGGGACCCCGATAGCTCAGTTGATAGAGCACTCTCTTTATACGCAAAGGGCCAGAGATCGATCCCGGGTGCAGTCGATTTTTTTCTGAATCCCTGTCTACTCAGCAATGAATGGGTAGCTGAGTTTGTTAGATCTGGCGAAAAGTCACCATCGACCCCTCTTATCACCTCATCCACCCCCTCTTATTATAACTTCACGTCTCTCTCTTACTCTTCAATGCTCGCTGCCCTCTAATGTGTGTGTGGGGGGGGGGGGGGGGGGGGGTAGGAGTTGCGTGTGTGTATCAACGCCACGAACAACTCGATCAACGCCTTGGGCGATGCCATTATCTCCGTTAATGGGGATAAATTTCAAATTTTATTAAATTATCGAAGTAACAATGAAGTACGGTGAGCAAATAAAGAAGGCATCACCCCTCTTCTCTAATTAGGTTACAATTTGAAATGAGTGTGACTACTCCGTGTGTTTTACTCCTGTAGGCCACGGTTTTCATCGTGTAGCGGTCTTTAACGGTTCAAGAATGAACGATCCCACGCTCTCAAAGGTCAAACCGGTTCGAATTTCCAACAGTCTCTCAGGAATGTTCAATGTCGAAAAGGACCGGTCCTAGGTCTTCATTTCCCAAGGACCGTAGGACCGTGGTCCTTAAGCTTGCCAAGGACCGCCCCGCACTACTAGTGACGTAGTTAATTAACGCTAACATGAATGAATGATTGGTTTGAGAACCCATCATAATTTGTCGGGATCCAATCAGTAACTGGATACCGAAAACAACGCCACTACCACATCACATCTCATTCATCTGTGGTGTTTCATTCATCCTGTTTTGTTGATAAAAGGGGAAATCCGAAACGTCCATTTGATCTGTTTTTGTAACTAAATGGAAGCTTACATTCAACTTCACATTATTATTTATTTTCCCCTTGGAGACTACGAATTGTTGAAACTCCAAATAATAGGCAGCTCTGCGCTTAATATATGTGGATCTTTTCTCCTCCTAGACGTTGAAGACAAAATCATCCTGAAGACGGGGGTTAGTAAATTGCGAGTTTGTTATTATTATAATATACTACGGGTCACTGTGTTTTAAGTGAGTACAAATGTTATGTATGTTGATTGTGACTAGATAGTCTGATACACAGCGATACCACTCCAGCTCAATTGAATTGTTGATGAAGACGGACTGACCGCGTCTTTGGCCGACAAAAATTGTAGTTTATGACGTCATCTCCAATCGTCTTATTAAATACATTTCAAAATCTATATTTTTTTTTTTTTGGGGGGGGGGGGGGGGGGAGGTTCATTATTATTATTATTTATTATTATTATTATTATTATTATTATTATTATTATTATATTATTATTATTATTATTATTATTATTATTATTATTATTATTATTATTATTATTATTATTATTATATTAAAATAATTAATTCATTTATTATTTTATTGTTATGAACGATAATATTGATCCATCATCGCGAGCATTCAGGTAAGCAGGCAAGGGACATAACCGTGGAATCAATGATGATTGCAGTAATGGGCCCTGCGTGAGTGCGTGCATTATAATATTACGGCGTCTTTTGAAAATTGGAAAGCTATGTTGCCATGCCAACGCCAGGTCATTTTGTAAACAAACATTAATTTGATGATCGTGACAATAATGATAATGTGTATGAAGACGGGTCGCGTAGTAAAGATTATTTGATTTTATTGGATAGCTCTTCCCCTCCCTCCCTCCCTCCTGCCCCTCGCCTCCCTTCCTCCTCTCTTTCTTTTATTTTTCTCGTCAATTCTATGAACTCATCAAAGATGAAATTGAATTATAGATAGGTTTACTTCAGTAATGACGGCACGCCGTGTTTTGATATGAGGAATAATCGATTCCTATAGGATGATACCCGCCCCAAAGAGGAAGCACCATGACAGTTTAATATGCCAGGGGTTTATTAATTATTCTAGCCATTAACCACTCAACTGTCGTACTCTGGAAAGACAAGTATTTAAAAAGTTGGCCAGAAAACTCGTCCTTCAAATTTCGATCGCCGATTTAAATGAACCTCATTTTATAAATAAAAAAAAATATAAAACCCGATACTTTAAGGAAGACCTCGCGACGTCCCAGGTTTGGAAGTTTTTTTTTCCCAAGATGAAGAATATTTAAATCGATCAATACGCGAAGGAGTATTTTGAGTGTTTTGAAACGTCCAATGCTGTTTGGTGATTCGGACTTAGCCGTCACCTGCTCATAATATTGGGGGCGAAGTGGCCGAGTTGTTTAAGGCATTTTCACTGTGACCCGTAAGGTCACGGGTTCGAGCCCCGCTTCAGGCACTTTTGTTTTTGTTTTTCCTTGGGCAAAATTATTAACCCCCAAATTTGCTCATTTGGACAACATGGGTGATTCCTGTTGACATCAGACATCTTGTTTGATGAATTATATATATTCCTCCGTGGAAAGCCTAGGCGACGATGTCTTATGATGTCGTAGCGGAAGGGCATAATTTTATTTCTTCCTCACAATTGGATTCAATAGTCTGATGTCACGTTGCCCAGCAACAGCGGCCATCGATACTTTTTTTCTTCATGCTGGCTAGAACTTTTAATATGTCTTGTGATCAGAATGTGTAAAAGTCAAAACATGATCAGATTTATAATGTGTTTTATTTTCCTCTGGATACGCTTTTATGCTCGTCGGTGAAATATTTCATAAGGGCGTCTGCCATTGTTCCGATAGTTTAGAGTTAGTTACTAAGTTACCATGCGTCAATACGAGGGAAGTGACGTTACGACTGTTGAAGCGTATTCTAATGTGCTCAATAGATGCATTGAGAGTGTTAGCTTATTTTCTATCTGATTGTGACTTACTCATTTACTTACTAACTTATTCTCGTGTTGTTTGATCAGCCCATAAGGCTGACAAGGTGGAACGCCATCTTTCCTGGTTGGAGGCCATTTGTGACCCTACGCCTCGAAGCGGTATTAAGTCGGGATTTGGAAAACGAAGAAAACGGTTTTAAAGTGGAAATGATCAAAATGATCAAATTTGAGTTTTTGGTTGTTTCAG